>NC_052053.1:35971492-36061492 GCF_903992535.2 Arvicola amphibius | reverse complement strand
CTGGGAAGGGCAGATAAATGAATCTGTATTTGATTGTTAAAGATAGGAGAAAGACATAAGAAAGAAATCATATCTTTTAAAATTTGAATTAGATATGGCGTTGTTGTGAAAGACCTCCATAGTGGGGAGATTCTCACTCAAGTCTCAGGATAAGACGATCCCCCAGGAACTCACTAGAGACCATCCTTGCTGCAATCACAGGAGGTTTACTGACAGGACAGGAGCCAGTGCACTGGGGCTGAAACTCATTTCCCATGCAGGGGTAGAGAGTTTGACCCCGAGTAGCTGGGAGAAGGGGTATTTAAGGGAAAAAAGCCACAACCCAGTAATCCAAAGGGGGTAGGGAGGGTGTCACTGGAAGATTCTGAAAATACCAGTGATCATTGAAAAATTCTGAAAATACCAGTGATAATCACAAGGGGGTAACTCCCTGTTTCTCATGATTATAATCTAACTTTATCTTCCTAAAACAGAGTCACCGAACTGGCTAACCTAGATTTTTGGCTCTTCTCTTCCAGCCTTAGATTTTTGGCTCTATTTTTTCTGCTAGAGGGGTCTGGATTTATCCAGGTCTTTCAGTTTGTGGTGATGGGCAGTGGTAAGGATGGATTTAGTGGGAAAGAAGTCTCTGGGTACCTGGAGGCAGGGAGAAAATGATAGGCAGTGATGGGATGGAATCGCAGAGGAGGGACAATGCCAAAGGCTCTCAGTCACTTGATGGAGAACAGTGATAGGCATCAGAATGGTACGAAATGTGTTTTGACAAAGCATCCTTATGATACTGATTGTTTTCTTTTACATTTGATAAAATGTTTTCAAGTGGTAATGTGAACCTAATTTGAAGTTGAGAACCCGTCTCCAAAGCACTTCCTAGTTCCAGCTCCTTCGAAGAGCTGGTTGTACCTATGAGTGAAATGAAGCTGGGAGACCAGTGAGTGACAGCGGCAGAGCCAGACAGCTAGCCTTCCCAGCTCCTGGTGGCATCCGTTTCATAAGAGCAAAGAACGGATGCCTTCCGTTTGAAAATGGAACAACATAGGCCAAGGGAAGAGAGCTGGAAAAGCTCAGTGCATGGGTCCAGAAGCACACTCCCCACTGTGTTCTTTCTGTCAGACTCTGCTTCCGAGAGGCTCAAGAAACAGTTGGGCTGGAACACAGGGGACTTCCTCTGGTCTCAGAGTGGGGAAAATATTACTGTGACCACGTCACAATCCAAATTACGACAATATACAAATGCAGGAACACAAGGGTGAAACACCAAAGCACTGGGTGGGTGGGGTTATATTCTTAGCTCTCCTGTCTACACAGACGCTCTTTTTCCTGTGTTTCAGCACATCTAAGCCATGGATGCTGTTACAAGCTTTCATAGTTCCTTCTATTCCCACATTCCTATTTGCCTATTAATGTCTTGATCTTTTCCATTTATTAACTGATCTCCATGTATCTTTCTCAAATGTACATTTCTCACAAACTTTGAGACCATTTTATGAAAATGAAAGAACATTTTTTATCCTCAGTGATGTTCACACAGCTATAACTTCTGAGAACAATTTCTTGAGAGATGTTTTGGGAGTTGTATTCCGGAACATATTATCTTTGCGGTCTTCCCCCTGGTAGGACGGAAAATGATCTTGTCTTGAGGCTGGCTCTACATCTTCTGGTTCTAGTAGAAATTACACATATCCCACTCAGAGGAGCTGCAGGAGTAGAAGATAATAAGCCAAGGTATGGCACGCCTGGGAGTGACCGTAGTTGCAGCGCAGACTCTCACAGGATGCTGCACTGAGAAATGAGAGTGAGCGGCTACATGCACGCACTGAGAATGTCTCCAGCGTTCAGAAGGAAGGATGGGCAGAATTAACAAGGCTTTTCTAGGAAGAAGCTGGTCAGCCACTGACTAGGAACTTCACTCTCAACAGTGGGGCTGAAGTGTGGAGTGCCCTGACTCTTTGGTGTAGCTCATTCTGGAAATGGCACTAAAAACCTAGAAACTGTCTTCTGGGGAGCTCTGCTGTGAACTCGTTCTAGCAGCCAAATGTCAAATGACCATAGTGCAGTGTGATGTGAGTCAGCAAGTGAAGGAATCAGTATGGATGCCAATATGGAGGTGAAGAGGAGAGAGTGGGAAAGAGACTTCATTGGACTTGGGACTTTGTCAGGAGGGGAAAGGGTATGAGTGTGCCTACAGGGGAAGGAACAGAGAACTTGAAGCAGTGAATAACACAAGACAACGGGGCGGGTAAATGAACAGACACATTCATGAAATGGCAAGAAGAATGAGAACTCCTAAGACACTAGGCTGGGGAAGGATTGCGAGGAAGCTCCTTGCTACAAAAGAAATTGAAGTGCACCCTACAGAAAGTCTACCATATGGACTTATTACAAGTCTGCTCTTGGGCGTGTGGGCTTATGGGCTAGGAAGAATGCTGACACGAGGTGGGCAAACTGAACATACGAAGGCCCAGGGGCTGGGAACTAATGTGAGCTCTGCAGGAGGTGAGGGTTCAGGAAATGGGGGCGAGACTGCCAGAGGCAGCGGTGAGTTGTGGGTCAGGGAGGAACAGGACCTCCGGGTTCTGTTAGCGATGGGAAGGCAGAGAAGGGAATGAGGGTGTTCCTCTACCTTGAAATCTACTAGACGCAATTTGTGATGTGAATTTACTGAGAAAAACAGAAGTGTATTAATTTACATGGCTCAGGAAAATCATTTATCCTGTCCTCATCCTGACGCGGATGTTACCCCACAGGTGGCTGGTCTTAGTTATGATATACTATTGCTTTTGTTGCTTTGGTGGATATAACTGCTTACTCGTAAATCCTATGAATTTACATTTATTTTATTACTGGAAAATTATACGTTTCCCCTTAAAATTTGATGTGATATTTATTTCTTCTCAAATCATTCCCTCTATTGTTTATTAGCTACATGACCTTCGGCAGATTACTTAGCGGAAGCCTTAGTTTCTCCCCCTGCCACCGTGCAGAAGAAACAAGTCGGGCCTACTGAGGGTTGTTGGGATAGACTGAGACGGCAGCTAACAGCCCAGCACAGTATGGAAGAGTGACAACGTGCTTCTGCCATCACAAGCCTTTATCTCTATGACATATTTACAATATGCGCGCCATTTATTTCACGTTCATATATACTCATATACGTGTTGAAGCATAAATATATAATATATATATTGTACAAATTCTTTGGCTATTTTTACTTCATGGAAGTTACTAATTTATTAGCCAGTTTCTAGTTTTCACTAAGAAAAAGACCCATCAGATTTTAAGCCGGAATTGGTTTGTCACCCTGCTTGTTGGCTATTAAGAATACATAAGCCTCAGTCCGCTTCTGAATCCTCTCCCTCTGCTGAGCCTTCTGCTCTCATGGCCGTGAGTCGGAAAAGCACTCGATAGGCACCATTTCATCCATGTTCTGGATCTGACAGGCGAGGTTTGCTGCTGCAGTTCCTCTGTACTTGGTATCTTCGACATTTTGCTCTTTTATTTATTTACTTTGTAAAATCTTCACAGCGGTTCTGTGCGGACATATTAGTAATGCTGTGGCGCCCTAACTGGACTCTTGCTAAGTTTATAAGTTATCTTAAGATATACTACCATTTCTGCTATAAAAATATACATGGTATTTTTTTTCTGTCAGGAGCAAACCCATTTTCATTTCTCTAGTCTTCCTTATTTTTGCCACTGGTGGTTTGACTTCTTCATTTCACCATAAGACTGGCAAAAAAATTCCACTCAGTTTGGGTTTCAAATTCCTGAGAAAAAGACCTTCTCACATGCTTCCTTCTGGGAGCCACGTGAAGGCAGTTCCATGTACTGAGCTATTCATTTACACCTGTGCATCTAAAATGGAGTTAATAAGTCATTTTTCTTCACTATACATTTGGGATGTCAGTATGTTAGATTGCCTTAAAAGTTGTTCATTAAAAAAAGGTTGTTCATAAAAATATATCCAAAATTATGAATAATTTATAAATAAGGGCATGCCATAATAAAATGTAAACATAAACCTTTTTTTGTTGTTTTCAAATCAGACTGTAAAATCCTAGGGAATTTTCTTCTCTTGATATTCACAATACATTATATGAACACAAGACACAGCTGGTAAACAACTTCATGTCAAGCCAATAAATAGAGACTAAAAACACACTCAGAAAGAGGACTGGCTTGTGGGATGGTGTGGTCTTGATAGAGTAGAGTTCATTCGGTTTTGTCTTACTAGGAGACTTTGTTTCATATTGCATATAATCTTAAGATTCAATATTAAATAATTAACAGACTACTTTGTATTGGGCTTGTAGAAATTTTACATTAATGTGGTTTGTCTACCTAGACCTTTCTAGAATTGACTTTTTGGTACAGTCAAACTGCTGAAAACGAGACAGTAGCTGGGAGCTGAGGGAACAGAAGGTGGGAGGGGAAGAAATTGCCACATGATTATCTAGCATTTGACTCCAGAGCTAAGAACCAGGGCCACGACAAGATCACAGTCGTAACCACTGCCAGGCCAGATGCTCCCCAGAAGCCTTCCACACACCACTCTTGACCTAAATTACAGGGGAACCAGAATAGCTTCTGCCTGCCAAAACCAGGCTTCAGGTTTTCAGTTTTCTTCAGACCTTTTGGCTGCCCAAATGTCTCAAGCTAAAACTCGTTTGGAGAAAGTACCATATCTGTAATAAGGAAGAATTTTACATAAGGCCTTGGCTGCTCATACAAAAGAATATTTTGTGTAGAATTACATTTTGTGGGAAATTATAACTTATACAAACACATTCCATTGACTTGATATCTAAAGCATTTACTAAAAAAAGTCATCTCAAGGGCTAATAATGTGACCTTGTCATGAGAACTGGCTAACACTCAAAACATGTGCACTGAAGAGGTTGCCTTTAAATATGAAACTAGATGCTGATTGTGTAAAGAGCAGAATGACCTTTTAATTGTCTAAATAATAATGAACATTAGAGATACAGCACCTTTAATGTCTTTTTTGGCTCTAAAAGGGATTTCAGAAACTCATTCCATACACAAGCTTGAAGAGAAGTCCCCTAGTCTTATAATAAAATTTGCATAGTACGTTAGCACTTTCCCCAAATTACCTAGTTCTATGAAAATCTTCATAAAAATTCATGGAAATAGAGTAGGTGGTTTTATTATTTTTCTTTCCCTTGTCCTTTTTATCACACAATTGAGTTGTCTGAGGTTCATCTGGAAAACTCTAGGACCCAATTCTAACCTGTTTTGCAATCATACCTTCTCAGTCTTGGTGCTGCTGATATTTTTATTAGGTTAGGTATGTTTTTGATGTTGGGTTGACCCTGTACTTTCTAGTATGTTTGGAAGCATAACTAGTACCCTATTTGGCAGGAGCTAACCCCCTGGCCCAACAGTTATGACAGAACTGTGTGTGGATGTTGCCAAATGTCCTCAAGGATGGAGGGAAATCACTCCTGCTTGACAATCTCTGTAAGTTTTGTAAAACAATTAGAAGAACCTACCCTATTTCAGACTACTTCTCCTCCATAAAGGTTCCCTCTTAAAGGATATGAATTACCAGATGAATCTTCAGATACTGTCAGGTTTCTTTCAACAAGAAGACTGCAGGCAATGCCCACACATTCGTAAACTCTCCATCAAGTGGACTAGATTTACCTAGATGAGGGTGGAAACCTGGAAAGGAATGGCTTCCTCTCTGTGGAGCTACAGATCATGGTGTACATTAATGAGCTCTGACGGCCCATAGTGCAGTTCTTCTAATTCTTTCCATTTCCTGGTCTTTTTTTTTTTTTTTTTTTTTTTTTTTTTGTCAGAGAGCAGGACTGCGTGTCCTTAGGACTGAGCAGTACCTTGAAGTTCTGGCTAAAGAGGAACAGAGCCAGTGCTATTTCCAAGCTAGTACAGCTACTTGGTGACATGGGGAGTGGGCCTGGAAGTTCTTCGGGTAGCTGGTACTACTTCGGATGATGGTCAGTGTGTGTTTATCAGCTGGGGTCCTCACTGACTGTCACTGTCAGTGCACTCCCATTCATCTGCATAAACACATGGTGTAGACAAGAAACATTTATTTTGTGTTTTAAGTCATTGCAATTTTAAGGTTTTCTCCACCTTAGTGTAGCCTAGATTATTTTAACTTAAGAGCTGAGAGTTGAGAACTTTTAAAAATTATATTAAATCCAGGTTACTTGTGTTGAAACAGAAAACATAATGCAAATCACTCAGAACTTGTCTGACTTCACATTGTTGTGCACAGAAAATATGTTTGTTTTATCCCTTCTTAACTCTTTAAGATTTTGATTCAATGTATATTTCTCTAAACTTGATAATATATGCAAATTGTACTATTCTAGTATGACAAAGTTATTTTGTAATTTGAGCAATACTAAATTACTATGATGCTAAATATTATGTGGGCTATTTTTCTACTTCATATTTTGTTGTGCTAACTTTGTTATGATGAAGACACTTTAATGCCTTAGGGGTGAAATATATTTAGGACATAGATTTGAAGGCTTTAAAAAGTGGCTTTCTATTTGCAAAAGGTTTATCAAAGGACATGGAACTGACACACAGGAGTGATCAGGATTCCTATAACAACACCTCCTGTGCACTTCCATGTAAAATGGACAGGTCTGGAATCCCACAAAAAGTGCATGCAGGCTAAGCGTTGGCCTTGGAGACTGCATAATGTTTGGATCATGATTGGTGAAACTTCATTTCTTTGTGATCTTACATTTCTCATAAATGGCAATCCCAATGCTGCCCAATTTGCAGGGTTTATTGTGAAATCTAAATAAAGCAATGGAGGAAGGACAGAGCCAGGCACATGCTGAATGATCAATTAACATTGGAAACACTGTTTCAGAAGTGATCAATGAAGCAGCAAACCATGTTCTACCCCATGTGATAGACCACGCCTCCTACTTGATCAGTTTAGCCTACCTGCAGTGACTGGCACAGCAGAGACACTCAAAACAGGTGTGCTCACAAGCATAGCAATTGTGAGGGATGGAGGGGATGACCTGCTCAGCTCCTGGCCAGGCTCTTCCTGCACTGCCCAGTGTAGCCAGCAGGGAGGAGTGGATAAGTCACCAGCCATCCCTGTGCTCTTTTGTAAACAGTAACAAAAGTTTAAAAAAGGATACAATGACTCACAGGGCTATAAAACTTATTGGACCTTCTTAATTTTGTGACACTTTCTAGGAAAATGATTTTTGTAAAATTACTTTTGCTTGTAGTGAAACCACACAATGTTACACCATAGTCTTAAAATTTTCAGAAGAAATTAATGTTGATAGCAGTATCTTGTTGGAACTAGTGTCTTCACTTAGTAGTGGCATTTTCTCCTCTGTGCTTTGTGGTGAGATAAAGGGAAGGTGTGTTTGGAGACATGGTCTTCCTACATAGCTCAGGCTGACCCAGAATTAGAGATCCTCTTCCATCAGCAACTGGAGCACTGGGATTACAAGTGTGCAGGAGACCATCTTGCTGTTACAGGATCAGGTTGGAGAAAATCATCCAATGTTCCTACATCATATTCTCCATCTTTCTTACACGAATGTAAAAGATGACTTATAGGCAGTTATTAAAAGTAATTGACACCCAGAGTCACTATTTCTCTACCCATCAAGTAAGTAGTTAGTAGTATATATAATGCTTATGATTGCTTGGAAGGTAGGATTGTTAGATGTGAGTTAAAGAAAAATTACCTCCTTAAGTTAGATTATGTTGAGTCAAGAAACAAGTACAGCATACACAGTTAGAGCTTCATTTAGTTGTATGAACTTACTTGATTTCTTTATTACCCAGGTTCTCCAAACAAGAAAACAATGGAGCTGATCTCGAACAGGAGTATGTGAAGAGTGGCTAAGAATAATAGTATCTGGGATACAGTAAGCGCCATGTAAGCATTTGTTAATACACCAGAGGAATGACAAGAATGACAGAAGTTATACAGAATGGCCATGGGATAAAGGCTACATGGCTTTCAAAAGACACAACCTGGAGAGCAACCAGACACATTCAGTCCTGCAGTATTTGCAGTCCATGATAAACAAGCAGAAGTATGTTGGCCGTGGAGGGCTGCTTCCCATCCTGACACATGGACCAGCGGCTGAGACATAAAGTGGAAGTAAAGGAAAATGTAGACAGAAAGCATGGTATTCTTTCTTGTAGATTCTACAGCACACTGGAAGGACCGTACTGCATCCCAGCTGCAGTTTTCCTCAACAATACATAGCTCAAAGGCAACGTGTGGAAGAGTAAAGATCTTAAAGTACTCATGGATGTGCTGCTTGAAGTAAAACTCGAGCCTGCTTCACAAAGGGGGCTAAACTTATTCTGTGGTGAGGCTGGTTCAAAAACTTCTCAGGCATTTCCTCTAGCGTCTTCTGCCAGTCCATCCACAAGCAGTCAATGGCGGCACACACATGCTGAATCACCAACTATGAAAGTTGGCATTTTTTTCTTTCCTTCTTTCTGTACAATTGTCCACCTACCAATTCTCCTCTGTTTCCCTCTTACACAGTCCCCTCACTCGTCTCTCTGCTACTGCTACAGTCACCCTGGGTCCCCATCAGAGCCTCTCACACAGACTCTGTCTCATTGCACCTCATTTGCTTTAGCGATCAACATTCTCCTTATCTTGGCACTCCCTGTCTGAGGAAGACAGTATTAACTTACTTCACTGCATTGTAGAATCTCCTTATTCAACTCACATTAATGATGCCATAGCATTACTCATTGGAATTTGCCTCCTTTAAATACAGTTTCTAAAATGTTTGCTTTGGTGTGCTTTCCCCTGTTTGGAATAACTTAATCACTCTTTTATTTCTGGCTATTCTAGTAGCTGTGGTTATTAATATAATAGTTCACTGTTAACCCTTTAAGTTCCATGTGTCATCACTCATGCATAACGGTGTTGACTTGGTCCCCTCTCTGTTTTCTGTGTTTACACATAAATGCTCTCTCTCTCTCACACAACTATAAATTCCCAGATGAGAGGGAGCATGAATTACTTTGCTACTTATTTAATATGTATTGCCAACCTCTAGAATGCCACTGGTCAGTGTTTTGGAGATAGTAATGAACAGGACAGGTCCCATCTCTAGTAGCCTCCTGTAAGCTCCATTCTAAATCCTAGCGACTCTGCACATGCTGTGAAGGTGACAGATAATAAAAAGCACCATGAAGGAAAGCACTGTGCTAGGAGAACATGGGGAACTTCCAAGAACATGCTCCAGAGCTGAGACCGAAATGATAAACTAGAAGCCAACAGGCAGACAGGGTCCACAGAAGCTTGGTTCCTAAGGGGAGCAGAGCAAAGTTTGGTGCATACCCTGCAAAAGGCAGAAGGCAGAAGGCAAGCCACTAGATGAGGCCGATTAGGACAGGCTAGCTGCAGTTCCTGATACTGAGGCACAACCAGGAAACACTGCCCAGAGGAGTGTGCGCTAAGGCAGTCTTTCAGTATCAGAACACAGCACAGCAAGACACTGCTCAACAAGACTATGTCTGAACCTTTGTTGTTGCTTGGTTTTAAAACAACGCTCACAACCCAGGCTGTAAAAAACAAACACAAATGCTTAAGAAGGTGTCAAATTCCACATTTTACTGACCCCATCATACAAGACAGGGATACAAGGTGAAAGAAATGACCCTGAAAAGGCGCTGTTTATTGTAAGGAATGCGAGGATCTGCTATGGACAGCTTCCACTTTAATTTCCTTCAGCTCAGTACAGAGGCCCAGACTCATGACAACAATGCTATGGGCTCAGGCCCACCCCACATCTAAGTCAGATGCCCAAAGGCTTTACACAGGGCACCTAACAGATGGTGACCACTACCAACATGAGCAGCATGCAAAACTGTGACCCCAGAGGTGAGAGGTCGTAATTCAATTATAAGTTTCACTCTCTGTAGCAATAAGATGCTCAAAGCAATATATTTTGTTTACATAAAATACATTGTATAAACATATTTGATAAGAGAGATGACTGCTTCTTCGCAACTTAAATCAAAGAATGCTTACTTAAGTGGTTTCTTTTAATTGAATCAGACTTTAATGCTGTCATATAATCTTGGTTAACAGTGCTCATCTTGATTATTCTAACAAAGAAGAAATTAATACTTCAGTTGGAGAGCTCATGTCTCTCTATAAAAACAATACAAACGAATAAACACACACTAGAAAATTCAAAACAGGTACCTGGGACATCTGTAAAAGTTTCCCCAAGGACAGAGACATGGAAGTTGAGTCCTAAGTTCTTTAGATGCATTAATATCTTAAAAAAACTCTCTGGATCTTTGTCGTGCTCCCTGTAATAAACAGAAAACATACCTAGTGTTAACTCAGGGTTTACTCACATGCTGCCAGTTCCCGCCAAGATCCTGTACTGATGAGGAAGCCCCTCACACCCAGACCTGCTCTCAGAATCAAACTCAGCCCCACTGATGCATTAGAAAAGGACCTTTTATTGGAGGACAAATTTGTCTTGCTTTTGTATTTTTAAGGAAGAGTAAGGGAAGTATATAGTATGTTTTCCTTCCAAATTGCTAATTTTTCACTAAACACAAATTTTCTTAAAAAAATCTTGAAAGGATTATTCTTCATTCATCATCATGAGGAAGTAGCCGAGCTTCACCTTTCCACAGGAATGAAGCCCTCGCCATGATCCTCAGCCTCACTATACTGACCAGGAGCACACGATTTAATAAAGAGCCTTCAGCCCCTTCCACCAATCTCGTATTTTCAATAACTCAGTAGAAAATTACAATGCAATAAAAGGGTTGGATAAGTTTGAATCTAGCTCAGAGCATGGAGGTTGGCCGACATGTAAAGAAGTCAGGAGAGAGGAACACACTTTCCTTGAGCACAGGCATGAAAAGTATCCCATGTTTTTGGTTTCTTCAGTTTGTCAGTCTTTTCTAATGACAGAATGAGAGGTTAAAAGATACTAAAATTAAAAAAATACCCTTCAACAAATCATATTTAAATGGAATAATTTTTTTTAACATTCTAAGGTGTGAATATTACAGTATTTCTTGCATTTATTTATACTGTTTTTTAAATTATCTTATTTCAGACAGATGTAGACCAGATGTCTTCAAAGTATTTGTTTTTTATTTATAATTCAGAAATTTGAGTTTTTTCATTATACAAAATAGCTATATACTAGCAACTGAATTTCTCATTTACTAATTATATAAAATAAATCTGTAAAATTATTAAACTGCTATATGAAATATGAAAATTACATCATTCGGGAAACCTCATGAAAAATGACATCTGTACCCCTTAATGTGTTAATTCACAATTTAGTCAATATTTTCAGTATCATGAATTAAAACAAATGCATCTTCTAATTAACATTTTAAAACAGCATTTATAATCTTATGAAACTGTAAGATCTTATAAAATTAGAGTTCTCAAACAATTTGTTTTAAGTGCTACATCTCTCAGTTTGATTTACTTCAAATAATAAAGGATGCAATGGCAAAATGTTCATTGCTTTTTAAGATGATGTGTATTATATACATGTACCATTGGGAAGTGTTTGGATAGTTTTCATATATACTACCGCTGTGGGCAAGAACAAAGACTCCAAACAGTTTGAGAGGAAAGAATATACCATATTCAGTCTTCAACCATATCAATCAAATAACTGCCACCTTATCTGTGAAATGCTCTTTTAGTCTGATTCTCTTGGAGATACTTAGATGAAAAGGATGGAAACAATATAACATAATACAGTGTAAAGAGAGAGTAACACTGTAGGGAAATCTAGCCACTCAGTTCTCTAAATTTTTCATTTGACGTTCAAAAATCTGGCTACAGATCCCTGGTATATCATGTATTCTAAATATTGTCTCATGTGTGTGTGTGTGGGGGGTTGGAGTAGGGGTGGGCACATTCATGGAAACATAAAAAGAGGTGCAGTTTGTAGGTGAGATGAGACTTAACTGGGTAAAGAGTGTAGTTCCCAAAACTTCAAGTATTTAAAAGGCAGTAGGATTTATGAACAAACATTTTCATTGCTTTTATATGAAACAAATGCATTGCAACCTACCACAAACTTTAGATCTTTTGTAGGTAGACAAAACTTTTAATATTCAATAATCATTTTGTACAAGGACAGAAAACAGACTGGTGTGAATCCTGTTTGATTTTGTTTCAGTCATAAATACAGCTGAACATAAAGTGGACATTTACTTGTTAAAAGTTATCCCTCACAAACAGGAAAAATTTATATTCAAGTTATTATAAAATGTATCATGACATGGGGGAGCTCTCCATTAATTTTTGGGAACAGCCTGTTAGACGTTAACTGGTGAGAACTTTGCATGATTGTAGTACTTCTTCACTTGGTGGTACTAGTGAAAGCAGACACACAGGGTAAACACTGAGATGTAATCATTATGGGAAGTAGGACCTAACAATTCTAAGTCCTGGGTAGTTTTGAAAACAAATACCAAAAAAACCACCACCATCATCACATGCATGCATGTGTGTATATGTGCACAAGCACACACACACACACACACACACACACACACACACACAGTGGTCACTAGAGATCATGAGCAGCAAGCAGGTTTCTACAGGTGGGTAAGAGATTTCTAGTGATGTCAGCAATTTCAGTCTTGTTCTGCGGTCCTCTTAGACAGAATGCCAGACAGCAGGTGGTAGAGGCAGGCCAGTTGGCTGAAGGGGGCACCACTCTGGTGTCAAGAGTACTGGAAAGGTGAGCTTGAGACAAAACTGCTTCCTGAAATATGAGGAAAGGAAAAGAACAACAATTCTCAAGGTATCCTTCAGCACACATGCTTTACAGTATTTTATTTTATACATTAGTAGACTATACTATTGTTATAGTCTCAATTATCCGATTTATGTTCCTCAAAGCTCAATATATTCAGTACACTATATAGTTTTATGTCAATTTGAAATAAGCTAAAATCATCCAATAGGAGGGAGACTCTAGAAGACCAGGTTGTCCTGTAAGGGATTTTCTTAACTGGTGATCGATAGTGGAGGGCTCTGCCCATTGTAGGTGGTACCAGGTCCTGGGTTCTTATAAGAAAGCAGGTTGAGCAAGCCAGTAAGCAGCATCCTTCTGTGGCCTCTGCATCAGTTCCTGGCTCCAGGTTTTTGTCCTGTTTGAATTTCTGTCCTGACTTCATCTGATTATAAACAGAGATATCAATGTGTAGGCCAAATAAATCCTTTTCTCCCTAACTTGCTTTTTGGTCATGGTGTTTGGACATGGTCATCACCCTAACTCAGACAATCATTTTATCTGTAAATGTTTTTTTAATTTCTCTTTCTGGCTAAATAGGAAACTGTTTGTCATTACTTTAAAGTAATGAATGGAGAGCAGAGGCAACTACGGTGTCCTGGAAGGACACTAGATATCCAATGGGGCAAGCACTGCCTCTGGTACTAGTGAACCAATTTAGCAGAACATGCTACTATGTCTTAAATCACGCTCAAATCAGTCTAAATGTGAAGCTGCCCTCCATGGGCTGTAGCAGAAAGCATCACATGGACAGTGAAATGTCTGATGACGACACACCTGCCATCAACAAGACACGCGCTTTTCACAAGGAACTTGTCTCCAGATCCACATTCCCATTCTCTCGTTTCTGGTAGGAAATGGGTAATATAGTCTTTAGAGGGCAATTTGCCAATAGTCACCATAAGCCTTAATGTGTGCACCACTTTTCCTTTAATAATGATAATTTATGAAATTCAGCCTAAAAAGACATATACAGAAATTCTACTACAATGTATTCATAACAGCAGTACTTATAATGGCAACTTTGTAAAAATCTAAAATGGTAACAATAAAATATATTTTTGATACATATGATACAATTCTTAGCAATCATTAAAAATAATGTTTTATGTTTCTGGACATGGAAAAACACCCAGTACTAAGTATTCAATAGCCAACTCTTGGTACTCAAGAGTACCAAGAGTTTTAGAGAAGCATGAGTTTTACAATTTGCCTGTGCAGGACAAATAGATGCCAATATTATTATGAGGTTCATCTCTAAATTGTTAGGTTTGTTTTGGCTTGTTTTCCATTTTGTTTTTAATAAGCTTTGCTTATGTAAATGATTTTGAACATGAAGGACCGACTCCTAATAGTATACCACAACTCTATGTTCATGGGCTTGAAACTTTCAGTACCCAGATGTTCCCATTTGTTTTCCCACGACTCTTTATTTGACAAATGCCAGTCAAGCAAACTTGTTTTAATAAACAAGACATTTCAGTCAAGGTGGCAGGGTTCAGTCTTCCTGCTCATACCCATCCTAGTGCGTAGGTAAGGATAGAACAGTCTGGCAGGGAATTCATTCCTCCAAACCCCCACTACAGTAGAAGAGACCAGCAGGGAAATATTTCAGGCTTCCTGGAAGCTGAAGATACGGCAAGAACAGCTTTTATTCCCAAATATTATTCAGAACATTTGAAAAGCATAAACTGTTTCCATGTGTTTTTTTCTTCCTATATCTGTCTCTCTCTGTTGCCTTTCCTGTTTCATTTCAGAGAGCTAAATTTCTTCTTATTCCTCACTTAGCACTCATTCAGTAAATATTTATTGAGGAATTCTAAGTTCTCCATACTTGTCACTTATACTGTTACCATTTCTGATTTTCCCACATAAGTGTGTATATATTGAGCAGTCTTTGATCTAGCTCCTGCCTGGCTTGGGGAAACTCGCTCTTTCCAGAAGCATATTACTCTGCATCCAGAGTTCTGTGGGAAGGTCAGATGATGCCTGCTTTGTTCAATGGGTACCAAGTTCAGAGTTGAGCAACGGGAGATGTTATTTGTGTTCATTAATACCCAGGTCTCTATTTCTGGGGACATAGATTCCTTATTTACTCCCTTGCTGGGGGTGAGGACTAGTTCCAGCCAAAGGACTGCAAGCTGACTGGCATACATCACCTTCAGATAAACATATCTGAGAGCAGTTCCAGATAGCTTAGTAAATTCTGCAGAGATGTTGTGCTAAGATAAGCAGGTTCAGGTGGTCACATGGAGACTTGTCCCATATGTAGCGGCATACGGAGGTGAAAAGCGATTCTTTTCTCAAAGCAACTAAATCCTATGGGGGTGTGGAAGTGTTCACTACTGCAGCATAACCTAGTTTACTGAGTACCATCTGTGGCGCACAGTCAGCCGCTCTACAAATGCCCCACCTAAGCACATAATCATAATCTTACTTGAATGTCTCAACCAAATGACCATCAAATATAACCGTTCCAGCATCAGAGACCACACAGGAATGTCACACCAGAACCTACATACTATCTCTACAGAATCATACTTTTCTTCTGCTCATCCTGGTTTTTGTGTCTCTTTCTTCCTGCACGTACTGAGTGGAAGAAGGAAGCTTGTACCTTCAGCCCATAGTTTCATTTTCAGATCATTAAGCCACAGGCGTTCCTTAGCTTCTGCTACTGTTGGGGCAGACAATAAATATGGAGAAGCAATATATAATCACAATTCTTCAATGAGGTCATTTCAAGCATCTTGACCTTCCTGAGGATTTGCTAACCTACCTCTATCTCATTACAAACACTATCTCACAGGATGTGAGCCTGTAATTTTAGCACTTGGGATGTTAAGGCAGAAGAATCTCAAGTTTGAGGCAGGCTTGGGTTAAATACTGTGATCCTGTTTCAACAAAACAAGACAATCTCTCCAATAAAAACAAATCAACCAACAAAACAACTAATTAAGCAACCAACTAAGACCTTAAAACATCTCACACTTCGAAATTCTGCAATGTGCTTCTTACTCAAACACAGGCTTCTATTTCCCAACTAAGCTGTTTGTCATCACCAACTGATCTGATCTGATTTCTAAGACGTACTTTTCACTTGCTCTGTCCGACATTAACAGGCAGTGCGCAGCTTTTGCTCAAGGACGATTTATCTTCACTAATAACCAATTTCTTCATTTCACTTCCCTTGTTCTCTTTTGCTTCTGAAATCTCAATTTCTCTCTCTCCTCCCTCCTCTTCACATCCCCATCTCATTTGTCTTTCTTTTACTAAGAAAACCTTCCAGCAACAATTATGTGAATAAGGGAGCAGCTCCACCCACTCACCTAGGGCCTGAACTGACCAGTTTGGTTACTATGCAGGCCCATAGCTGGGCCTTGGGGTGACCCACCCTAGCATCTAAGCCATGTAGGACCGGCTGGAGCTGCTGAAGAGACTGGTCCTGTGGAAGGACACCCGCAAGATCTCCAAGACTTGTGACAGCCATAGGACATCCCAGAGTTCAGGTTAGGATCCAGAGGTGATGGTGTCCCAGAAACCAGAGGTCTTGAACCAGACCCATGACTTGCTGCAATGAACATTTGACAGTAAAACTGATGGGATAAAGAGGTACTCTATAGGGCACACCGAAGACTCCAGTGCCACCAGGACAAATGAGGAAGTGTTGGAGAAGCTGGAAAAAAGAAGCAAAGGGATTTTTCTGTTTTGGATTGTGTTTCGTTTTTGTTGTGGGACTTTTTGTTTGTTTTGCCTTGGTTCATTTGGTTGTTTACTTTGATTCATTTCCTTATGTGGGGGGGGGGCGCAGCAGGGATGAGAGGAGGATGCGGGTGGGGGGGTGAAGGACAAGGAGGTGAATGGAAGGGGGTGCATGAAGTGCAACTACCAAAGAGTCAATAAAGAAGTTATTAAAGAAAAAAATGTTTTCTCAGTATTATCCCCCTTTTATTTTTTAAAGCCCTTCCACATTGGTAATTGGAGGGTAGTTATACGGCATTCTGTCCTTCAAACCTGCTTTCAGAGAAGGCAGTGCAGAGAGATGGATTTGCAAATCGGCTTCTGTTAACTATCATCCCTCACAGTTTCTGAGATCAACTTTTTTATACTCCACATAAGAGATCACTTGATACTCATTTTTTTGTTCCCGGTTTGACAACAAAATCTCCAGTTTCATCCATTCAGATACAAATGACAACATTTCTTTCTTTTTTTTCTGGCTGAAGAATATTCTACTGTATATATGTACCTCGTTTTCCTCATGTATTTATGAGTTTGTAGACACAAGGCACTCCACACACTATCAGTTGTGAACAGTACTGTAATGAGAAGAGGGAACATGTGCCTTTGACATACTGGTCTTTCTTTTTAGACAGACAACTAGTATGGCAAATGGATCACAGGGAGTTCTGGTTTTAATTTTGTGGTTCTGTTTAAGACAGGGTCTTGTCATAGCACATTTGAACTGTGTATTCTAGACTAGCCTCAAAGTCCTGATTGTCTTGTCTTAGTCTACCAAGGGCAGGGATTACAAGTATGTTACCATGCCTGGCAATGTTTTTATTTGTTTGTTGTTGCTATTTTTATATTATTTCTTTTATTGCTTGAGAGTCTAATTGTAACCTTCCCCCCCCCCCCTGCTTTCACCCTTAGAACCTTTCCATATACCCTTACTTGCTCTCTTTCAAATTCATGGCCTCTTTTTATCATTAATCATTTTTACAAATATATTAATAAATACAGAAGTACAACCTGCTCAGTCTGTAAAATGCTAAGTGTATATGTGTTTTTAAGGCTAACATCTTGCATATCGCTTCTGTAATATGCACCCGACTGACAGTGTTCAGCAGACCTCTTTCTACACACCCTTGACAGCAATTGTTATACTTTGCCCTTTCATATAGATATCTTTAAAATTTTTAATCAATTTATTTCCCCTGTACTTTCTACCCAGAGGCATTCATACCCAGATGCTAAGGTGTTTCATGTTCACTGCTTCAAGGGGGCATGCAGCAGGAGAAATGCTGCCAACCTCCATAGTAGAGTTCTCCTTTGTAAAGCTGGGGTCTACAGCAGACAGCATGTAAGACACACCAATGTGCATAGCACTCTGTGTTACTCTACTTCTGGCAATAGCAAAACATTATGAACAGAGCTGAGAGTCCAGGTTAGCACCTGGGAAAGAGGCACGATAAGAGGGTAGTGGAGAGACAGAGAGACAGTCTCAGCATATAGCTCTAAGAGATAGTACTAGGGATGGCCGTAAGACACTTCTGAGCTACATGGTACTTATATATAGAAGCATGGTCTTGATGAATGTCAGGGGAAAGACCACATGACCACTTGTAGAGTATATACAATTAGTGTCCCGGCTTGAGGCTAGGAAATGGAGGGCAAAGACTTGGGCTACATGAGATTTCTAGTAACAGACTGGAATTTGCCATCAGAAACAATCAAATTAAGAACTGAAATAGAGATGCACAGACATCAGAGTTTTATGCAATTTGCATACTGATATACTTATTTTTCTTTGCAAGGAGGGAGTTCTGTCATAGAAAATCCTGGCTAGCAGTACCTGTTAGAAATGTGTTTTCACTTCAGTTTTGGCCTGTGATCCTGTCTCTGCACCACAGGGTTTACTGGCTTTGAAATGACTTTTTCTTATTAGCATGAGAGCTTTCTGCAATGTACTTTTCCTGGGTGACTCTTCCCAGGTCGTGTCATCTCACAGTGGCAGCTGCACCCCACTTTTGACCCTCTCTTGACCTCCTAACTTTCCTGGGCCCTTTTTCTGGATGAGACTGCTTCCTAGTGGGTCTCTCCTGCTTGCTATGTGGTCTCTGATCAGATACCTCTGCCCATGCAAAGACCCCTGGCTTGATTTCCAGATCCCATGGTCACTTCAGCCTAACACCGTTGTCTGTGTTACATCTTCCTGCTCTTTCCATCTGACTAGGCGATTCTCAGTATTTTTCCCATTAGGTATTCCATGATTTCCTAGAAAGGTTCCCCTTGCTAGAAGCTTGACTGTCCCAGACTTTCTATTATTTCCTGTATGTTACACAAATACTTTTTATGATGTGCCAGTGAGCACTGTCTCTACAACTCTGGTCAGGAAGTCCAAAGACACACATCCTCAATGAACTGGAAGGCCACAAGCTGCATGGGTCTTCCCCACTATGAGCTTTTACTTCAGCAGTCATCATCCCACACTGTTCTACTCAATGACAGAACTGTTCTATCTTCTTCCTTAGATGTTTAGAGAATCCAATTTTCATCTCCCCAGTTTGTTACTAAGTCTTGTCTTTTCTCCCCCTCAATCATAGTGACCAATCAATTAGATTTTTTTTTTGATTTAAACATTACTTCACTCTAAACTGCATGCAGGGAATATGTTTGCAACTGGCTGTAATACTAAGAACTAATACCATAGTGTCTGTCTCTTCCACTTAGATACTTCTCGCAGGATCTAGTCTAGGAATTCTTAGATTGTTATTTAGAATTGTTTTCCCCTCTTGAATAGAAGTAAGATGATTTCCTGTCTTACCCTAGCTCCCGGGGAGCTTACAGACAGTGCATATATAGTAAGTATCAAGTAATTATCAATAAAGACGATTGCACTGAAAATACACAATAACAGGGACAAACAAATGACCTAAAGGGTTACTATATGGACTCCATAAGGACAGAGGTTTAGGAGACAGAATTAGTAATCCAGGGGACAAGTGAATTTATCCAGAATGAGCAGGAAGAATGTAGACTAAGGAATACAAGTGAGGCTTAAAGTCCTAGAATGTGAAATGAGCGGATATGACACAAGTCATCAGAAGGAGAGCCTATTATTTTTACATCTGCACGAACATCTATAATTACATTCTCACTAAAAGAAGTGTATACCCCTTATAAAAATGGAAATACTTCAGGGATGCATGCTTCCCTATCCTGGTCCCACTGCTCAGAGTTACTAACACCTGTTTGAAAGAGCAGCTGTTTGGTGACTTAGCTTCAGACCTCTTCCTGTACATACTCAAAAATACTCATGGATTTAATAAAGATATTTAAATTCCAGCTTTCTCATTTTATGAGATTAATGTTCACTATTCTACACCTTGGATTTTCACTAAATGTCTATCCACACTAGCAGATAAATACATATCATATTTTTAAAACGATTACGTTTTAACTTTTTATTAGATTAATTCTCATATTTACAGTTTCTAAGTGTTTTAAGCAATACTGAAAGTGACATCCATTTCTGATAGTTCTCAAAGTTCTCTCTCCCAGCTCATGCATTCCCTTCTCCTCCGCCAGTGTGTGACTGCAGAGCTCCACACCTGCACCACACTCCTTTACCTTTGGTATTTACCTTCTTGCAAGGTTATACCTACTCCCTCCCATATTGTGAGTTCCTAAGAGCAGAGGTCATGGCTATATTACTATTATGTTATTATCCACTGTCTAGAACAGTGGTTTGCACTTCATTAAGAAAGTTATTAGACTGAATTGACTCTAAGTCTAGATTAACTTTCTGTAAATTTAATCTTTTTACCCCTTCCCTACTGGAGTAAGTGTTTTAGTACTTGTAGAACCAGATTCTCTGCAGAACCTTCATTGGCTTCCCCAAGTACAGTTACACATTTAAAAAAGATACCTTAAAACCCATCATACAACACTAATGATCAAACTTGCCTCTACAGTCAGCATGTCACCACTCACAATATTCTCTGGGTCATAAGAAAATTGATAACTAATATGCCTTACTGACCAGTGTATTGATAATTAGACTATCTTTTCTTTTTCAGGAAATCTAAAGTCTCCTTGCTCATCTCCATCCTTTATAGTAACTGTTATCCTCTGTACTTCAAGGTCACCCCAGAGCTTCAGACACTCACTCTTCCAAGCTCTTTCCAAAACCTGGCTATATTACATCATTCTCTTCAATACAATACTCTTCTCTAAGATGTCTATGGACTAGAATCTACTTAAGTTGAAATTAAGTTGGTCCATCAAGTATTCAAGCATTTCTATGGCTCTCATTCCATCCACACTGTCTCTCCTCATTCTGCCCTGTGTTCTTCTGTCTCACGTCTGTGTCTGGAACAGAATTTCCCTTTTCTCTGTCCTTGCTCACTGCTTCTTTCGCTGACTCTGACTTTATTGGTACTTGCTTTAATCATGAGAAATTCCATCTCACTCTGACTCCTGCACTGGCAAGGATTACTACAGAAGATTTCACAACTGTGTCCTTTCCTACTGCCTGATATTTATCTGTATGCAATGCTCTTACAAAGGTCTGGAAGCTCCACATATGAGCAAAGTTCCTAAATGCCATGTGTTGTCAGGAACTTAAAATAGGGTTTAAAATGGATGGATGAATGATAGCTATACTCTCCTGTATATATATTTTTAAAAGCTTAAGAAGACTAGTCTACCAAACAATATAAAGGGCCATGCTTTTTTTTTTTTTTTCTTAAATAGAGAGTCAACTATGCTGAGTGACAAGCTTTTGATCTGCAGAGCCATCTTGTTAGCCTCTGGAAATATTTTTAGTCACCTGTGTAATTCCTTTCTGGGTACTATTCAGACTCCATCAAACCTTCCATGGCTATATAATACACTATCCGTTTCCTTTAAGAACTCCAAGCATACATACATACATACATACAAAAAGGCAAGCACTCATACACATAAAATAAACACAAATCTTTTAAAAGAGTTTTAGAAACTGTTTTCTTCTGGTTTACACTGAAATTTCATATCTTTGCATTTAAAAATTACATTTACTTACTGTCTTAGTTAGGGTTTCTACTGCTGTGAAAAGACTCCGTGACCAGGAAAACTCTTATAAAGGAAAACATTTAACTGGGGTGGCTTGCTTATAGTTCAGAGGTTCAGCTCACTATCATCATGGTGGGATATAGAGGCGTGCAGACAAGACATGGTCCTGGAGAAGTAGCTGAGAGTCCTACATCTTGTAGGCAACAGGAAGTGGTCTGGCTAACTAGGCAGTAGCTTGAGCATATATGAGACCTCAAAGGCCAGCCCCATAGTGACACACTTCCTCCAGCAAGGCCATACCTACTGCAACAAAGTCATACCTCCCACACCCTGTGGGGGCCATTTTCTTACAAACCACCACATTTACTTGTTTGTGTGTGTTTGTGGGTGGCGCCTGCCATGTGAGGGTCATATATTAGCCTGCAGGAGTCACTTCTCTCCTTTCACCATGTGGATCCTAGGGACAAAAATCAAGTCAACTATGCTGGGTGGCATCCTTTTGATCTGCAGAAACATCTTGTTAGCCTCTGGAAATAGTTTTCTTTTAAAAAAAAAAATGGAATCTGTAGCATACTTTTTATGTGGTAAATTTGTCACAAGATTTTGAACCAAATGGAAACTAACTTTATGGAAAGTTACTACTTTAGTTAAAAAATATATGATACATATCTGGACAGGATATAAACTGGTGGAGTAGAACTGAAGATTTATTTTTCTCTTCTGGTACTGAGCTTCTTAAGAATTCAGTGCAGTTTTGTTTCACATTTTTATACTCTTCACAATCATTGATAATGTTTGATGTTAAAGGCTAGGTATTTGTTAGTAGATCTCACATTTTGGAATTATTAAGTATAGTTTTAACCATTTAGATGAAATTATTGCATTCCTATTATTTATAAAACACTAAATAGTGCAAGGTAGGCCCTTTGTCAGCGAGCTGCTTGGCCAGCAAGGAGACCTGACTGTCTACCAGAAGATCCATCATTCATTGGGGTGAGTGAGTGCCTGAACCGCTGCAGCCGCCCGGAGAGGGACCACCGACATTCCCCAACTCCCCCACACTTCCTACACTTCCTGCAAAGGTTATTCTCCCCGGATACTGCCTCTCTCTTCCTGTCCCTTTCCAGCTTGCATCCAGACCCCTCCCCCCCTTCATCCTCCCATCTTCAGGGCCACAAAATCCCACAGTGCAGCCTGTCTGGGTGCCGGGACCCGGAATTGAGTGCACGCAGGCTGGTGGGAGGTCCCCTGTTTCAATAGCCTGCCTGCAGCAAGGTAGGCCCTTTGTCAGCTAGCTGCTTGGCCAGCAAGGAGACCTGACTGTCTACCAGAAGATCCATCATTCATTGGGGTGAGTGAATTGAATTCATTAGGGTGAATTGAATTTCTAAAAGAAGACCCAAAGGGGATTATTCAGAGGAAGAAATGGGCAAGCGCCAATGCAAGAATTCCTCCAACAATTTGAAAAACAACATGAAAGCACCAGAACCCAACGAACTTACAACAGGAGGACTTGAACACACTGATCAAGGAGAAGTAGAAAAAACTGACTTTATGAAAGTAATAGAGGCCCTTAAACAGGAGGTGAAAAACTCCCTTAAAGAAATGGACAAGAACAATAACAAAAAGTTTGAAGAATTGAGTAAATCCATAAACGATATCCTAGGAAACCAAGAAAAAAAAACAATCAAACAGATAATGGAAACAGTGCAAGACTTGAAAACTGAAATGGAGGCAAGGAAGAAAACACAAACCGAGGGCCAGCTGAATATGGAAAATCTATGTAAACAAACAGAGACTACAGAAACAAGCATAACCAACAGAATACAAGAGATAGAAGAAAGAATCTCAGATTCTGAAGATACCATAGAGAAAATAAACGCACTGATCAAAGAAAACAGCCAATCCAACAAATTCTCCTCACAAAACATTCAGGAAATCTGGAACACAATAAAAAGACCAAACCTAAGAATAATAGATGTAGAAGAAGGAGAAGAATTACAGCTCAATGGTCCAGAAAATATATTTAATAAAATTATAGAAGAAAACTTCCCAAACCTAAAGAAAGATATTCATATTAAGGTTCAAGAAGCTTACAGAACACCAAATAGACTGGATCAAAAAAAATCATCCCCTCGCCATATTATAATCAAAACACAAAACATACAGAATAAAGAAAGAATATTAAGAGCTGCAAAGGAAAATGGTCAAGTAACTTATAAAGGTAAACCTATCAGACTAACACCTTACTTATCTATAGAAACCATGAAAGCCAGAAGGTCCTGGATAGATGTTTTGCAGAAACTAAGAGACCATGGATGCAAGCCCAGATTACTATACCCAGCCAAGCTTTCATTCACTATAAATGGAGAAAACAAAATATTCCAAAATAAAAACAAATTTAAACAATATGTACCCACAAATCCAGCCTTACAGAAAGTAATTGAAGGAAATTCACAAACAAAGGAGTCCAGCATTGCCCAAAATAACTCAGACATCTTGCGACCCTTCACCAGCACATCTCAAAGAAAGGAAACACACAATCTCTACTACCAAATAAAAAATGACAACCGGAGTTAACAACCACTGGTCATTAATATCACTTAATATCAATGGACTCAATTCACCTATAAAAAGGCACAGGCTAAGAGATTGGATACGAAAACAGGATCCAACATTCTGCTGTTTACAAGAAACACACCTCAACCACAAAGACAGACATCTACTCAGAGTAAAGGGTTGGGAAAAGGTTTATCAAGCAAATGGACCTAAGAAACAAGCTGGTATGGCCATACTAATTTCTAACAAAGTTGACTTCAAACTGAAATCAATCAGAAGAGATGGAAAGGGACACTTTATACTCATTACAGGACAAATCCATCAGAATGAAGTCTCAATCCTGAATATCTATGCTCCTAATATAAAAGCACCCACTTATGTAAAAGAAACATTACTAGAACTCAAGGCAGCAATCAAACCAAACACACTGATAGTGGGAGACTTCAACACTCCTCTCTCAGCAATGGACAGGTCAATCCGACAGAAACCTAACAGAGAATTAAGAGACTTAATGGAGGTAATGAACCAAATGGACTTAACAGACATCGATAGAACACTCCACCCAAATAGGAAAGAATATACCTTCTTCTCTGTGGCTCATGGAACCTTTTCGAAAATTGACCACATACTCAGTAACAAAGCAAACTTCCACAGTTACAAAAACATATTAATATCCACCTGCATCCTATTGGATCACCATGGATTAAAATTAGAATTCAACAACAATGCTACCCCCAGAAAGCCTACAAACTCATGGAAACTGAACAGTCAACTACTGAACCACACCTGGGTCAAGGAAGAAATAAAGAAAGAAATTAAAGTCTTCCTTGAATTTAATGAAAATAAAGAAACAACATACTCAAACCTATGGGACACTATGAAAGCAGTGCTAAGAGGAAAATTCATAGCACTAAGTGCCCACTTAAAAAAAAGCACACATTGGAGACTTAACAGCACAAATGAAAGCTCTAGAAAAGAAAGAAGCAGACTCACCTAGGAGGAGTAGAAGACTGGAAATTATCAAACTGAGGGCAGAAATCAACAAAACAGAAACACAGAAAACAATCCAAAGAATCAATGAAACAAAAAGCTGGTTCTTGGAGAAAATCAACAAGATTGACAAACCCCTAGCCAAACTAATCAAACAGCAGAGAGAGAACAAACAAATTAATAAGATTAGAAATGAAAAGGGGGACATAACCACAGACACAGAGGAAATTCAGAGAATCATTAGATCTTACTACAAAAGCCTGTATGCCACAAAATTGGAAAATGTAAAAGAAATGGACACTTTTTTTAGATAAGTACCATATACCAAAGTTAAACCAGGACCAGGTGAACATTCTAAATAGTCCTGTTAGTCGCGAAGAATTAGAAACTGTTATCAGAAACCTCCCTATCAAAAAAAGCCCAGGACCAGATGGTTTTAATGCAGAATTCTACCAGAACTTCCAAGAAGACCTAATACCTATACTCCTTAATGTATTTCATAATATAGAAACAGAACAGTCATTGCCAAATTCCTTTTATGAAGCTACAATTACCCTGATACCTAAACCACACAAAGACTCAACCAAGAAAGAGAATTACAGGCCAATCTCACTCATGAAAATTGATGCAAAAATTCTCAATAAAATACTGGCAAACAGAATCCAAGAACACATTAGAAAAATTATCCACTATGATCAAGTAGGTTTCATACCAGAGATGCAGGGCTGATTCAACATACTAAAATCTATCAATATAAGCCATCATATAAATAAACTGAAGGATAAAAACCATATGATCATCTCATTAGATGCTGAAAAAGCACTTGACAAAATTAAACACCCCTTTATGATAAAGGTCTTGGAAAGATCAGGGATACAAGGGTCATTCCTAAATACAATAAAGGCTATTTACAACAAGCTGACAGCTAACATCAAATTAAATGGAGAGAAACTGAAGGCCATCCCACTAAATTCAGGAACACGATAAGGCTGTCCACTCTCTCCTTATCTCTTCAATATAGTGCTTGAAGTTCTAGCAATGGCAATAAGACAACCCAAGGGGATCAAGGGGATTCGAATTGGAAAGGAAGAACTTAAACTTTCGTTATTTGCAGATGATATGATAGTGTACATAAGCGACCCGAAAAACTCCACCTAAGAACTCCTACAGCTGATAAACTCCTTTAGTATCGTGGCCGGATACAAGATCTACTCCAAAAAATCAGTTGCCCTCCTATATACAAAGGATAAGGAAGCAGAGAAAGAAATCAGAGAAGCGTCACCTTTCACGATAGCCACAAAAATCATAAAATATCTTGGGGTAACTCTAACCAAGTAAGTGAAAGATCTATTTGACAAGAACTTTAAGTCTTTGAAGAAAGAAATTGAAGAGGATACCAGAAAATGGAAAGATCTCCCTTGCTCTTGGATTGGGAGGATCAACATAGTAAAAATGGCAATTGTACCAAAGGCAATCTATAGATTTAATGCAATCCCCTTAAAGATCCCATCAAAATTCTTCACAGATCTTGAGAGGACAATAATCAACTTTATATGGAAGGACAAGAAACCCAGGATAGCCAAAACAATCTTATACAATAAAGGAACTTCTGGAGGCATTACCATCCCTGACTTCAAACTCTATTACAGAGCTACAGTATTGAAAACAGCTTGGTACTGGCATAAAAACAGAGAAGTCGACCAATGGAATCTTAACCCAGATCTTAACCCACAAACCTATGAACACATGATTTTCAATAAAGGAGCTAAAAGTACACAATGGAAGAAAGAAAGCATCTTCAACAAATGGTGCTGGCATAACTGGATGTCAACCTGTAGAAGAATGAAAGTAGATCCATATCTATCACCATGCACAAAACTCAAGTCCAAATGGATTAAAGACCTCAATATCAGTCTGAACACACTGAACCTGTTAGAGGAGAAAGTGGGAAGTACTCTACAACATTTGGGCACAGGAGACCACTTCCTATGTATAGCCCCAGCAGCACAGACATTAAGGGCAACATTGAATAAATGGGACCTCCTGAAGCTGAGCAGCTTCTGTAAAACAAAGGACACTGTCACTAAGACACAAAGGCAGCCTACTGACTGGGAAAAGATCTTCACCAACTCCGCAACAGACAAAGGTCTGATCTCCAAAATATATAAGGAACTCAAGAGACTAGACTTTAAAATGCTAATTAACCCAATTAAAAAATGGGGCACTGAACTGAACAGAGAATTCTCAACAGAAGAAGTTCGAATGGCCAAAAGACACTTAAGGGCATGCTCAACCTCCTTAGCAATCAGGAAAATGCAAATCAAAACAATGTTGAGATACCATCTTACACCTGTCAGATTGGCTAAAATCAAAAACACCAATGATAGCCTTTGCTGGAGAGGTTGTGGAGTAAGGGGTACACTCATCCATTGCTGGTGGGAATGCAAACTTGTGCAACCACTTTGGAAAGCAGTGTGGCGGTTTCTCAGGAAATTCGGGATCAACCTACCCCAGGACCCAGCAATCCCACTCTTGGGAATATACCCAAGAGATGCCCAATCATATTACAAAAGCATTTGTTCAATTATATTTATAGCAGCATTATTTGTAATAGCCAGAACCTGAAAACAACCTAGATGCCCTTCAGTGGAAGAATGGATGAAGAAAGTGTGGAATATATACATATTAGAGTACTACTCGGCGGTAAAAAAACAATGACATCTTGAATTTTGCATGCAAATGGATGGAAATAGAAAACACCATCCTGAGTGAGGTAACCCAGGCCCAAAAAGATGAACATGGGATGTACTCACTCATAATTGGTTTCTAGCCATAAATAAAGGACATCGAGACTATCATTCGTGATCCTAGAGAAGCTAAATAAGAAGGTGAATCCAAAGAAAAACATATAGTTATCCTCCTGGATATTGGTAGTAGACAAGATTGCCGGACAAAAAATGGGAACTTGGGGGTGTGGTGGGATGGGGGGGATGGGGAGAGATAAGTGTGAAGTCGAGGATGGGGAGAGCTTGGGGGAATAGGATGGTTGGGATATAGGAAGGGTGGATATGGGAACCAGGAATTATATATCTTAATTAAGGGAGCCATTCTAGGGTTGGCAGGGACTTGACTCTAGAAGGGTTCCCAGGCGTCCAGGAAGATGCCCCCAGCTAGTTCCTTGGGCAGCTGAGGAGAGGGTGCCAGAAATGTCCAGATCGTATTGCATACTCACGAATATCTTGCATATCACCATAGAACCTTCACCTGGCGTTGGATGGAGAAAATGACAGAGCCCCACTTTGGAGCACCGGACTGAGCTCCCAAGGTCCTGATGAGGAGCAAAAGGAGGGAGACCATGAGCAAGGAAGTTAGGACCGTGAGGGGTGCGTTCACCCATTGAGATGGTGGGACAGAACTAACGGGAGACCACCAAGTCCAGTTGGAATGGGACTGATGGAACAGGCGACCAAACTGGACTCTCTGAATGTGGCTGATGGTGGAGGAGGACTGAGAAACAAGGGACAACGGCGATGGGCTTGGACTCTACAGCATGGACGGGCTCACTGTGAGCCTTGTCAGTTTGGTTGCTCACCTTCCTGGACTTAGGGGGAGTTGGGAGGACCTTGGACTTAACATAGTGAAGGGAACCCTGATGGCTCTTTGGCCTGGAGTGGGAGGGAGTGGGGGTATGGGTTGAAGGGAGGGGAGGGAAGGGGGAGGAGGAGGGGAGGAGATGGAAATCTTTAATAAAAAAATGAGGAAAAAAAACACTAAATAGTAAGTGGCTCTGGCTGAGTACTTTAGTTGAGTATTAACTGTTCTTCAGAAGGATGCTAGGCAGACCACCTTATGACTGAGAACAGAACATATCAGCTTAGTTATAAACTCCATTTAACTTTCATTCCTTTTGCTTGAGAATCCAATAGTTGAGAACAGCAACAGAATCTTGTACCTTATTTTAGCCTTGCAACAAGTATGTCCTTGTCTAAATTCAGGGACTCATTTGGTAAAGGAGAACTAGGTACCTTCTCTCAGACACACTTTGAGCAAGGTCCTAATATACAAGCACAATCAATGGGGCGGAAGAGTCCACCTTCAAGACCTCAGACTTGCGCTATGCTCTCCAGATCAGAAGGAAACCCTTGCCATCTACCACACCTCATCTGTTAGGCACACAAAGCCAGATATTCCTTAAGGTGAAACTTCCCACATGTCCTTGTTCTTGTAGTAGAGGGGTACTGTGTTCACAGTAGCTTTGCCCTAACCAAGATGCAATGGAATTAGACAGTAAGTGAAAATTCCCCTTTGGAGATTCATTTTGTGAAATGAGCTAAGAAAGAAATCTTTTGACTATAAAAATCTCTGAGGAATAATATGAAAGTATTAGCAAGAACTAACACTGTTGTGCAATTTAATCTAAAGATGCATTTTCTGTTCTTTTGGGATGAGTGCCCTGGAGGAGACCTCAAGGAGAAAGTATGTTTAGGTGGTTATAGGGGACACACTGAGAGGAAAGATCTAGAATGTGAAGAGTCCACAGGAAGGTAAGAACTGTGTATGACATCAAAGCTCAAGCCAGGGGTGATAAGAATGTGTAAAAGTGTAACAGAGAGAGCCTGACAACCCTTTCCCCAGTTTGCAACTGCTCGAGGGTAGTGTTCCAAGTGAGGGTGGCATTCATACCAGGCTCACCATTTTGCACAACTTCCGGTTCGGCAGGCTTGGTCTGAGTGGGTTCCAAGTTTCTATAAGTTCACTGCAGCTCAGGTGCAGCTCCAGGCCCTGCATCTTTTTGTATGATATTATTAGTTTTGTTTGATATTTTTCAATTTATATTAAAAAGTTTAGAATTTTATGAGTATTATATTTTCATTATTTCTATATTCTTACACAAACTCCTGCAATCCCCTCACCTTCTCTCAAATTCATGACCTCTTTTTTAATTATTATTGTTACACATATATGCATACATAAATACAACTGGTTGAATCCATTTAGTGCTGCCCGTATGTGTGTGGCTGATCACTTGTGAGTAGATAGCCTACTGGGGTTCTATCTCTCAAGAAGACTGAATCCTCTTTCAGCACTCATTAATTGCTTGTGGCTTTCATTTGGGGTTGGGTCCTGTGACAGTCAGCAAAGAATGAATAAAGAAAATGTGGTTTATACATACAATGGCATTGTTGAGCTGTAAAGAAAAATAAAATAATGACATTTGTAGGCAAATGGATGGGCCTAGAAAATATTATACTGAGATGAGTTAAATCCTGACCCAGAAAGACAGAGAGGTAGCTCTTACTTGTGAATCCCAGTTGTCAGTCTTTAGATAGATATTAGTATATATTAGTATACAATGTGGAGTCACACAAAAGCCATGAAGGTGAGAAGGAATTTTGGAAGGGGAGGGAACCACAGAGAGGGGATAGGAGACCTAAGTGAAATGAGAGGACAAATGGGGAAAAACCATCAGAACATTTTTAACAAGGATGGGGAGTGTGAGGGAAATACAGAAGAAGGGATGAATAACCCTAAGGATGTTTGAAAAAGGTGATAGGGAAATTTTATCTTTCCTTAATAATATTGTGTGTGTGTGTGTGCACATGCACATATATGTATACAGAATGAAGTCATATTGGGGTTATAACACTTGGGGTTATAGAGCCCCTCCTAAGTACCACAGAATAACAAAATGCCCAGTACCAGGCATGGGAAACCTCTCTTCCAGATGTTAGTCAGGGAGTCCAAGAGATTTCCAAAACAATGTGGACTATTGCTTTTGACCTTGGTTGCCTTCCTGAACTTGTAGGTAAGACCTTATTGCTGAAGATACTATATACTTAGGACTTGGAAAAAATTGGTCTGGAATCCTCCTGCCTAAAGACTAGCATTTATATTATCTGAAGGTGCCATGTAAGCTGCCAAGGGAGAAAAGCAATCAATAGTCATACCAGATGTGAAGCCTCCAAATTATAACAATGACCAGAAAGACAAGATATTCCTAAAGGTGCAATAGTGGATGTATATGCTGTGAGTAACCAACAGCCATCTAATTGGACTCAAGGACTGCTCTACAGGAAGGCATTCAAGTTGGGTACTATACCTGTAGCTCACGAAGCTATGGAGCTTAGAGGAAAACCTACTACTGCCACTTTCCCAAGACATTATATTCTCTAACTGAATTCTAAATACTTATCCTGATATTTACAGATAAATATTGCTTTTATTCTTCATCAAAGAAGCTTCTTTTTTTTTTTTTTGCTGTAGATCAAGACCATTACACAAATCTACAACTATTCAAAATGCAGAGAACGATTCACCCAGCCCTAACTGATATACCCCTATACTTAAGGCTTAGAGAACATTGCTGTAGAGTAGGTAGGGAGATTGTAAGGGCCGGAGCACCAGGCCTCTGCTTCTAGATAGTCCCTTCTCTATACAATACGAAAGTTATCCTCCTGAAATCTCAACAATATGGCCAACTATATAAGACCAACACAATGACAACGCCAGTTAACATGCCAATGTGGATGAGGAGAGTTTACAGATTTGAACTTGAATTCAGCATCACAAATCAGAATGAGTTTTTCTGAGCTTCTTGAATACAGGTTCACATTTAGATCAGTTCACTTTCCTTGCAACATGAGTGACTCAGGAACTAGGAATCATATGTATATGGAAAGCCTTTTTTTTTAATGCCTCCCCCCATAAAGCATTGACTGGCTTTTCTGGGTATAAGTAGTTGTTTCTTCTTTTGGGTTTTCATTTATTTTGTACTGAAATAAACTTGTGTTCTCTGAAGTAGATAACAAAAGAGAAGCCATACTGACACACATATAGAAAGGTATTAGAAGTATTTATCATGCTCCTTTCCCTCTCTCAACTCAAATATATGAAAAATTTTTAATTAAAAATACATATAAAAAGCATTATTAGCAAAAAAATACAAAATAAATAATGAAAAAAGGAAGTATTAATCAATGTGTTTTAGCTCTACCCCAACTGGTACTCTGTCGTTTTCCAATCTACTTTGACCGCCAGAAATAGCAGTAAGGACATTCTACAGCCTCTGACCTTATTTAATAGACATACAAAGAAAAGACAGTTAAGTCTTGATTTCCGACACCGAGGTTTAAAAACACGTTTGGAAAGCAATACAAACTACAGTTTCTTTAACAGTGTTCTTACCACCTAGGCCACAAAGGATACACATCAAAATAGTTTCTTGGCTGGGGATGCAGGTTGTATAAATGGAGATGCTCTTAGATATTCATTGAACACTGATAAACACATCAGATAAACACTGATGAAGAAATGAAAAAGTACTCATCCTTTGATACTAGAACTCATGGCAGCAACTGCTTTGCAGAGACCCCTGTGGTCAGCATGGCAAGGCAACGGTTGAGGAAAATAAACAGCCTGGGTCAGAGAGGTCTGACAGCAAGTTTGCTGCTTTATGAGGCTCAAGGATATTAGAGATGAACCAAATCATGCAACCTCTGAGATGTAAAAAAAAAAAATGCTGAACAGAGCCAGCATGGCCTACATAGTGCACCAGCAAGCCAAGGAGCCCTACAGACAACACTGGGGGAAAGTGTGCAGTCTGTAGGCAAATGAGAATTAACTATGTAGGCACAAACACTGGAAGGCCATCACTAAGAACCAAGCATGAGAATATGTGTTCAAATATCATCTGAGAATAAATCATCTCCATACTGCTCTCAAGATTATAGAGAAGTGCAGGCTTACGATGACAGCAGAAACTTATACAGCACTTATATGCTCAAGAACCTCACGAGCATAATGGAAACCATCATCTTTACAACAGCTACAGAGGTTCTCTTACATTATAGAAGAAACAAGCTTAGGAGGGGTAAGCATTTCACCCATTGCTATGTGGGGCAGACCTGGATTCAAACAAGGCAGTCCAGACATACAGTCTGTATGGACATTACAATGACTTCTTGTTAATCTGTGTTGAATGTGTAAACCACTGAGATGCGGAACGCTTTTGGGGTTCTTTGCAGTTAGCACTACAGTTCATTTAACATGTACTTATGGTAAATTACAAAAACAAGCTCACTGAAAAGGAAGTATTTCCAGAATATGGCTCTAAAGGACATACTTCGCAAGTCACTGCAGTATAAAAATAAATGTGTCTTGCTTTGACTCTTACCTTACTAAGGACATATGTACTGGGTTACCTTTCCCAGTCCAAGTCTGACTGAGATATTTTATTTTTCTTACTATGCATTCATTTAATGTTCTATAATCATCTCTTACTCAGTCTCAATGTTTTCACTTTGGGGCAGGAAATTGTGTTAGAGGTACTGGGCTTGAACTTAGAACCTTGCTCATTCTGGGCAATCATTCGACCACTAAGCCATAGCATAGTTAACCCCACTTTTCCCCATTTACTTGATCACTTATATCCTGCTGTTTCCCCTGCATTGATTTCCCTCCCTACCCCAGCAATGAACCCTGTTTACTTTCCTGCTTTGGGCAGTGACTCCAGGGTATGTACTCACATCAGAGGACTGGGAGCTAAGAACCTCTGATGAGAGAGAACGTGTGATATTCGTCTTTCGAGGTCTGGGTTACCTCACTTAATATGATCTTTTCTACTTTCATCCATTCTTAGCTCTTTGATTAGCTGGGATTACAGGCTTGTGTCACAAGGTCTGGATCTCCTCAATAGATCTTGTAATCTCTATCTGTCTCTGTCTAAAGCATCTACTAGTAAGACCTACTTGTTGTCAATATGTGTGTAGATAGATGGAAGGAACGGAGTGCATGGGGCAATGCTGGAAGAATGGACGCCAGAGCTTAGTGAGATAGTCTCATATCAGACCACTGTCTTATATCAGACCAGTGTTTTATAACAGACCACCGAGTGGCCAAACTAACAAAGAACCTTAGGTGAATCATGTTCCCTCTGAGAAATCCGTATACACCTCAGGTAGGACTCAGGATATCCATGTCAGCAAACATCAAAAGCAGAGGTGGGGCTAGAGAGACAGATCAACAGTTAAGAGCACTGGTTGCTCTTCCTGAGAACCTGAGCTCAGTTACCAGGATCCACATTCAGCAGCTCACAACCGTCTGTACTCCAGCTCCAGGGGAATCTCATCTCTGGCCTTCATGAGCACTTGTACTCATGCACCCATAGTCACAAACAGACACACATCTTCATACATAATTAAAACTAATAAAAACAAAGCATTACAATAAAAAACACAAGGGAAAATATAGAAATCACACCAGGTGCCAAGTGAGAAAGTGAGAGCAGACCCACAAACTTCTGATACTTGGATTATCAAATACGAAACCCAAAAGCATATTTGGCCAATATTTGAAGAAAAAGAAAATAAATATACAACAACTAAAGAATTATTAAAAATAACTGAACAGTGTTAAAGCAGAAGTAAAACAAGCTGAAGAAATAAAAGTAATCGAAACTAGTTAAAGGGCATAATCAATAGCAAAGCTGGAAGAACAAACCCAGAAGGCACAACAGAAAGATGTGGAGGAGAAAGGTCAAGGATCATGAGGCAAAGAAAAGGAGCAAGATCCAGAGTCTTTCGGGGGAAGGCAGAATGAGACAGAGGCAGCTTCTGAAGATGCTCTATAAATGATTTCCTTGACTGATACAGACACAAACACGGTGTGAGACAGAAAGGGACGGGGGAGGGAGGGAGAAGCAAGAAAGAAAGGTGGGAAGGCTGTAGTGGCATTTCATTTACATTTTAATACATAAACCTTGTCTGAAGGTCAGAAAAGTAAAACAGCCACACTGGCAAACCTCACAGACCAGGCAGCAATGACACACACCTTTAATCTCAGCAGCCACACTAGCTTGCCATAGAAACCAGAGAGTAGTGGTGCACGCCCTTAATTGCAGAACTAGAGAGGATTATAAGAGAGAAAGAGACAGCTCTCAGTCTCAGTTTCAGTCTGAGATTCCTGGAGGCAGGATCATCATTTTCAGACTGAGGTTAAGGTAAGAACCAGTGGCTGGCTGCTTTGCTTTTCTGGTTTTCAGGTCAAACCCAATATCTGTCTCTGAGTTTTTATTATTCGTGCTTCAGAAGGAAGGAAGGAGGAAGCAAGGAAGGAAAGCCTGCAGTTGGTCTGCTCCAGGATGTATCAGAGTAACAATGAATAACAAAGAAAAAGACACAAATCTTCAAAGTGGCCACAGAGGCAAAGCCAGATGAATTAACTTGTAAATGTCTGAGGAGATAGAGTCTTATCTTAGACCATTACATGTGGCTAAATTCCCTTAACGAACAACCCAGAAAAAGCAACATTTAGAAATGAGTTTGCCACCTATAGTGCCTCAGAGAAAGCAACTTTTAAGAATGTCTAAGGATAAGAGAGGGTGTAAAGTGCAAGAGGGGAAAGCAAGCAAAGAATGTATATGGTTCTGTAATTACATAATAATCTAAGGATTATAAATTCAAAATAGAAATCTGGATTGCAAGCTCTAGCATTAAGAGAGCAGGTGTATGTGTGACAATGTGACAGTAAGACAGTGACTGACATGAGAGGAGTGAGTGCCCCACCCTCAGAAGTTGGAAATGAGAGAGAGATGTATTCTCCAGGGCTTAGGCAGGGCTGCATTTTAGCAAACAGAACAATGTTGGAAATATATGAAGGCCTCCTGTCTCTGCCTCATTTCGAGGGCTGCTGGCTCCTTCCATCACTGAGTTCCTGGCAGCCGCCTATATACCATTTCATATATATTTCCTATATGAAATCCTTTAAAACGACAGACTTTTCTCGCTTTCTGACGATTCCTATGAATGAATACCCTATTTTAGACTGGCAGAGAGCAAGGAGATTTTAAATGTCCAGACTGAACTTCATTCCAATTACAGCAGCCAGCACAGTTGACTATGCAGCACTTGGAAGGCCTGGCTCTAAGAGAGGCTCAATGAATAGCCAATCTTCTTTACCTTCTGAATGAGTTGGAAAGAATTGGCTGGTACTGTTGTTTTTTTTTTTAAAAAAAATTATTTTATTTTTGCTTTTTCTTTTTTTGTGTTGTTTTTATTGTTTTTAATCGAGCTATACACTTTTCTCCATTCCTCTCCCTTCCTCCCCTCTCCCCTTCTACCTTTTTCCATTACTTCCACACTCCCAATTTACTCAGGAGACCTTGTCTTTTTCACCTTATAGGCAGGTACTATTATTAAAAGGGACTTACAAATTTCTAAAATTGAGATTAAACTTTAAATATGTCTGCAGCCTGGATCATCCTGTTTGATGCTTGATTATTGACAAACGTCATGGCAAGATTTTAAGTTATATTTTATTTCACAAGTTAATGATGCCTTAGAATCTTTGAAATATTGTGTTTTCTTAATATTAAGAATGTAAATATGAGTGTTACTTAATCCATGACCTCAGGTATTTACACATTTTATGGGTTGAAGACATATCAACAAAATCATATGTAACTATTTTCAAAAAAGAATCAGGAAATCTAAAGCTAGAATTGCCACAATCAGAATATGAAGGACAATTACAGGACTATAAAAAGACTAATGAAAAAGAGGTGCAGTTGTTACTTTCAAATATTTCAAATATATTTACTTCTCAGAAATTTGATATATGATTTTATATCAATAGCAACTTCAAAAATGGTTATGTTTGTTTATTTTTGTGTTTATTTTTCTTTCACATTAGTTTTATAATATTATTTTATATTATTTAAAATAAATACAATCAAAGAATAATTGTATCAATGCTGTACCATTGTTTATACATTATAAAATATTTTTAAATGATAAAAAAATGAAATGGATGGGGCTAGTTCACTTGGTACAGCACTTGTCTCACACAAGCCTTGGGTTGAATCCCAATACTCCATAAACTGGATATGATGGTTTATGCTTGGAATCACAGCACTCAAAAGGTATGTGAAGGAGGATCAGAAGTTCAAGGACATTTCTTTTACTTCTTGGCAGCGTGTGAGTTCAAAGTTAAAAAAAAAGTGAACCATAAATTTATCAACCTAGTTAGCTTCATTCCTGCCTATGAATCCACTCCAGAAAATGAAAAGAAAAACATGTTCACACAAATAATTTTATGCAAACGTCCTTGAGAATTACTCAGCATTCCAAGATAGTAGAAATGTCAGTCATGGTAATAGGTGACATCTACAGAGCCCAAATCACTTGACTAGTGGAAAGGAGAGCCAAAATCACATCACCACTGACATTTATGAGCCTGAAAAACACCATCATAGGTAAAAGACCATATGAAACAATTCATATACAATTTTCAGAGAAAGGGAATTTAAAGAGTTATATGCAAATATGCCTTTATAGGAACAGAAAAAGTATGGGGCAAAATGATTCATTCTGAGTTGAATTATTTCAACAAGTTGATGAAATATTCTAAAACACAAGGGAGGTAGTGACCTGGGACCTCTAAATTCATAAAAAGTCACTGGATTGTATATATAAACTAGATAAACTATATCCTAGTATAATACTTTTGTATTGTTACTATAACAAAATACCAGAGGCAGCAAACTTATAGGGAAGAACAAAGTAATTTAGCTCATGGTTCCAGTCTCTCAAGTAAGCCTAAACTTTGGGCCATTTACTGGGTAGCAACAGGAAGAGACATGCAGTGGAATCATTCCCACACAAGGCATGAAGAAGCGCTTCTAGGCCTGAGGTCTCATAATACCCTTTCAGAGCATGTGAGCACCAACCTAAGGAACTCCAACTAGGCTGAGCTTCTTAGGGCTCCAACACTGGGCATCAAGCCTTTGCCACTTGGTCACGTACCATGTTCCACATGAAACCACTTATTATGATCAATCTTTTGAAAGCAATGTGCAAGGGAAAATAACAAGTGTAGAGGCAGAAATACCTTTATATGTCTGAAACTATATTCTTACTGTTAAAATTATACATTGCCATTTTTTCTTTTCTCGGGTTTTGCCAATCAGTTTTCAGTTGACAGCCAGGGATATATGTTCTCATTGCATATGTGGGTTGTAAAATGCACACATATTCTGTAATGCTAAAGTCTAATAAGCAGACTGAGTTCCTCAGAGCTACTGTGCTAAGAACATGGAATGTCCATGCTGATTTCACCAAGCATGCATCCTAATGCAATCCTGACTGTCTAGAATGCAATTCCCTCTGCTATCCACCCATCAGCCAGACCCTGAGGGGCAACGATAGACAGCAAACATGAACACTGGAAAGAAGTGAAGGGTTATTTTGATGCCCTTTGAGCTTGAGGCAATGCAGAATTCCCAGTAGTGGGAAGCTGGTGGAATAGGCTGCTTACCTATTGTAGCAGCAAGAGAGAAGACAGGCCTTCTTAATTATTCAGGCCAGATGCTTAGATTATGCGATGGTGCTGCCAGAATCAGGGTGGTTCTTCTCCAGTAATAGAATTAGACCTCTGGGATTACGCTACAGGTCTTGAGTCCATTTTACCGCTATCTGCATGTTTAGAACCCACTACTGCTTTAAAGTGTTCAGGTGAATGGATGATGAGATACATTTTTCTGTGTCTGGCTTACTTCTCTTAATATACTTCCCTTTAGGTTTATTCATGATGTCACAAATGTCAGGATCTGTTCTTTTTTATTGCTAGATTGTATTTCATAGTGTATGAACACTCATTTTCTTTATCAGTCAGTTAGGTTGATTCCTTATCTTAGCTATCACAAATAAACTGATTTGATTTTCTTTGGACTCACAGTTAGTAATGAGATTGTTGGATCAAATCATAGTTCTATTTTTAATTTTGTGAGGAACTTTCATCCTGATTTCCATAGTGGCCATACTAGTTTACATTCCTACCACAGTATAGAATATGCATTCCCTTGTAGTCAGTGTTCTATTGCTGTGATGAAATACTATGACCAAAGCAACTTGGGGAGGAAAGGGTTTATTTGACTTGTACTTCCATATAACCATTCATCATCAGGAAGTCAGGACAGGAACCTAAAGAGGGAAAGAATCTAGAGGCAGGAGCTGATGCAGAGGCCATGGAGGGATGCTGCTTACTGGCTTGCTCATCACGACTTGCTCAGTCTGCTGTCTTGCAGAACCTAGGACCTCCAGAATGGGCTGGGCCCTGCCTCATAAATTACTAACTAAGAAAATTCCCTACAGGCTGCCTACCCCTAGATCTTATGAGGTGTTTTCTCAATTGAGGCTCCCTCCTCTCTGATGACTCTGGCTTGTGTCAAGTTGACATAAAAGTAGCCAGTACACATTCCCACCCTTTTCTTTACATTCTGGCCAATACATTAGTCTAACTTGGGTTACGTGAGAACTCCTTGTGGCATTGGCTGTGTATGTCTTTAGTTAACAACTCTTCAGGCTACTAGGTCATCTTTAAATCATGTGATTTATTTTCTTGCTATCTAAGTACCAGCAGTATTATTCAAAAGCTCACAGCATCCATCTTGTTTAAAATGGAAATAAATTGTGATATTTACAGTGTAAGTGCTTGATGTAAAATGTTCAGAAAAAAAAAACCCTTCAATCCAGGTTTAGTAATACCCTAACAGTCATACAATGAGAAGCGACATTTGGTAGCCTTTTATAGACTTCATTTACAAGACAGTCACTTAGAAGTGTTTGTTCTGTGGTTTAATTCCATTTTTTTTTTTTTGCACAGTATGTACTTGTTTTGGTAGGCTGAAAATGGAGACAAAAAAGATAACTTTATTTAGCTGTATCATTTCTTTTCTTATTCTAGTTAAGTTAAGGAAAATGGATTTTAACTAATAGGAGATAGATAGTGGGCAAGAGCAATAGTCCTGTCTGTATAAGCTAATGAAGTAGTTGGTTTAATTCACTAATAAAAATAGCTAATGCTGATTTATCAGGGCTTTCCCCTGTTTCCAGGAACTTGTGTAATGGCTCGTTTTCATCTATCATCTTCAGTCCTGTAACACAGACAACACTATCTCCCTCCTCTAAAGAAGGAAATGAAGTTAGAGAGTGGACAACCTGTCTTCAAGCATGATGCTGATGACATTCACAACTAGGGCTAATGCAGAGACCAAAACTATAAGCAGGGTACAAGTGATACTTAGAGCCTCAGGATAAATTTAATGTTTATAATCAGGAAGCTAAAATTTAAATTAAAATCTAGCATATTAAAAGTTCCCTAAAGAAATTGTACATACCCTGCTGATAACTTCCGGGTTGCCATCTTCAGCCCTTATTCTTTCATCTGAATGACACTTGAGTATCAACTTGCTACTGGAAATATACACTTGCAGGCTGAAAACATCTAACTTAATAGGTGCAAATGAAACATTTAAAATCTTTTCTTCCCCAACTGTTCCCCACCTCACTAAATAGCATTTCACTGGCCCATTGAAGCCAAAATCTTCATAGAGTATCCAGGCCACTTTTGTTCACTATGATTATGATGCTAGTGTGATCACCTAAGGCAGGTTCACAGATTACATGGTTTGTGCATGTATAAAATCCTTGTAATAACCAGACTGGTAGAGATTTGACCAGTGGTTTTTACCGTACAGAGTTATCCGAGATTCCAAGTCAAGGGAGGCAATGTCATCAAGTGCTCTTTATATCTCGTTGGGAAGGAAGAGTAACACAATAGAAGGCTTGTGAGGTCTTCTATCATCTAGGCTTGAAAGTAGCTCCATCACTTATGATTAAATTGATTAAGATTCAATCAAGCAACCGTGCCAAATAGAGGCCAGAAAATGTAGTCCAATGGTCTTCCTCAAAAAAAAAAAAAAATAAATAAAATAAAAAAAATGAAAGGAATTTTGGCAACATCTACAGTTTCCCTCTTGTCTTCTCATTCTAGAGCTCTCCTCTCTGGAGACATTCTTTCTGAAACCAAGGACTGGTCCCAGTTGTGAAGATCACAGCTAATCTTGGGAACACTGTTTAGAAGCAGCCTCCAGGGTGCTATTTAGAGACACCATAGGAAGCCAACCTGAGGATAAGCAACAGTGTATGCAATACTAACATCGAATGCCAATCCAAGGATAAGTGACAGTGTACATAACACCAAGAGGGATGTGCTAAGTACTGCTTCCTAGGGAAGGATCTGAAGACTTTACCATGAGAAGAAAGTGACTTTCGACAGGTGAAGAATAATACCAATCACCACAGTAGAATTCTATATCAAGTCTGTAAGGCTCAACCAATGGTTTTTTACCTTAAAATGAGTTTATAGCATGTGACTTTGGTTTAGAGTAGAAGACGCTAAGTATTTTAGGGATCAGAGACTAGCAAGGACTCTTTTGCGTTTGTCTATGTTCACTAAGTCCCAGACGAGAAGGATCTGGCAAGAGGAGGCTTTAATGAAGGCAGCAGAATAATGAAGATGAAACAGAATTCTGTACAATCAATCTTTTCCTACTCTGCAAACATCCCACTTTCAACATAAAGGTTCTTTAAATAAATAGAAAATAAAGCTTTAAGAAGGGTCTTGATACATTTCTTATGAAGATATCAATTGAAAACACAGCCACTGAGTTTAATAAAAATTTCCAACCAGTGTATCTAATAAGTGTTACTGTTTAACTGATACTCAGCTTTCTGAGAGAAGAATGTTTCAAATCACCAGAGTCACTTGCCCAAAGTTTCTGTTTCTGAAGGTCATATAACTATATAACTGCTTAATAAAAAAGAGAACTCCCTCTAAACAGCCCAGGTCTTAGGGGCTTACATGCAGTGCCTTAGGTGAGGTATTAGCAAAGCTTATTTATTTTCATTTCCAAGGCTTTTATTTGCTCACTCCCATGTGGCAAAACTGATTTCCATGATGATTCCCTTCTTAATTTTAATACCCTTTTTACTCATCATATAGACATAAGAATTCTCCATAAAATAATGAAATCCTTGCAAAGGAAATGAGGACAACTCAGAGTAAAGTACACTAGCTCTTTTTCAATTAATTGATCCACTGACATGCTCATGTAAGATTTTTTTTAAACCTAGGAATATAAGGTTAATTAACATAAAAGAGCCTCACTCTTCTAGATGCTGAATTTTGTATTTTACCCATGCTGCCTTAACTGCCTTGATTTCCCAGTAATGACCCAGTTCTCCTAATGAGGAACATTAACCCCTGGCTGTAGCTGTCCAGGACTTAATTGTCAACTGCAGCTGAAATAGGGGAGTTTGCCGATCAGCAGGTATGCGCTATATTAACTCATGTCATTTCAACCCCTGATAAATAAATGTGTTGCTAAGGCAACAGGAAGATCAGCTCCATCAGTATCCTCCCCTCCCAGTAACCAGTGCGCCCCTGCACTCATTGGGAGGAAACTGCCTTTCACACCAAGCATAGGAAAAAAGGAAGGAAATTAACTGCATGTAACCATAATTAGAAGTAACATCATTCATCATCTTAGAAACATATCTAAATTAATGAAAAAGGACAGCATAGAAAGGCATGCTTTTGAAGAAGATTGTGACACACCATTTCCTTTAACAGGAGATGGGCACTGTGAGGCACTCACTCAAATGTGAGCACAACTCTCTCACATTTGCCTCTCTGTGTGAATTTTTTCTTTTGTTTAACCAGCAAATGATGCTAAAATGAATAGCATTGAAAGAGCTAATTAGTTGCACAGCCAACAAAGACAATACAAGGAGAGGGTGAACCTTAAATAAATTTTAATAGTCTACCTGGGAAATCTTTGGTGTAATGAGTAAGGAAAAAGGAGACTGGCCACTGAGTCTCAGTCTGCATAACCCATAAAAGTCCAGGATCACATTTACTTAGATTTTAGTAAGAGTTTAAAAAGTGCTTTTAGTGGATGTTTCTAGCAATAGCGCCTGGATTATGGTGAAGAAGTAGGTAGAAGGCATTCTACAGTGGGCTTTCTTCTAGATTCACCTTTCAATGACTGAGAAATTACTTTGGTTTTCTTTCCAAGTACTAGCTCTTTTTGTTACAATGAGTTGTTCAATTTAACAAACTCATGAAGGTATGTATAAAGAATTGGACAAGGAAACCATAGGCATTCTGAAAGCAATGCTGATCACATAACCAACTCCCCCTGTGGTTTGGGATGCTGATTCCATTTATGTTTACATAGTCATTCTTCCTGTCTACTTGAGAAGGGGATAACTGATCACCAACTAGTGACTCTAAATGTTATTATCATCATTATTAGATCACTTTGACTATGTCCTCCCATGGAACTCACTCTGGGTTTACGCTATTGAAACAACAAAATTCACTCCAAAGTCTGCATCTCAACCCCAGAGGGCTTTGGCACTTAACATTTATGCTAACAAACAACATCATTTATAACATGATGCAAGTGGCGAGAAGGCACGTGAAAAATGTGAAGTTCCATTCCATGTCTGTCTAGTACACGGAACTGCACAATGTACACAGTGCGTGGAGCCATCTCACAGTCAAGGAAATTCACAGATCACCAGAAAGGAAAGGCAAGCAATTCCACCCAGCTACATACCCACCCACACACCCACCCACACATACTAGTGAGCCATCTATTTGCTAACTCACGCACTTCTCAACTGTAACAATTATTAAAGTATAATATAAGCACAGCAGGAGACACAGGAAGAGGCAAAAGGAGGAACTGTCACAAGCATACAAAATTCAAACAGCTTTGTAGTGACTGTCTGTGAAATGAGTCAAGTGTAGACAACTTCTTAACCACAGTAAGCAAGAAAAGGACAACAGGAACTTCAGTTAATTGATGGAGGATTCTCATTGGTTAATAAAGAAACTGCCTTGGCTTTTTGATAGGGCAGGATTTAGATAGGTGGAGTAGACAGAAAAGAACGCTGGGAAGAAGGGAAGTTAGTCAGACGCCATGCCTCTCTTCTCTGAGACAGACACCATGGAGCCAGCCGCCAGGGCATACATGCTGAATCTTTCCCAGTAAGCCACCACCTTGTGGTGCTACACACATTACTAAATATGGGTTAAAGCAAGATGTGAGAATTAGCTAATAAGAGGCTGAACTAATGGCCAGGCATGTTTAAAAGAATACAATTTGTGTGTTGTTATTTCGGGGCATAAACTAGCCAGGCGGCCACGAGCCAGGCAGCAGGAAGCGGCCCACTGCCCATCACTACAGTTAATGTTACTCCAGTGATAACAATACCAAAATAATAATGCTGATGGGACAAGTTGTTTATGTTGACATCAAGTGTAACAAGTGAAACACTCCTAAAAATAATGACAACCTTGAGTTATATCAACTTAGCTTATATAGTCCAGTCTGGAAATGGTCAGCAAAGAGACTGTAAGCAGGTATTAGGACTTATGCATGGGAATTGGGTAGGGCTTCTTTTTTGTCATGAATTTTAGTACTATTTCCTACCACTTACATTTTACCCTACAACACTTTCATAGAATCATTTAGCAATGCCAAATTATTAGTTGATATGTTATACAGTAATTTTAGGTAGTATCTGTGCCTTTTTCAAAAGTCTAGTGAAAATTCTTGAGAGACTTTTGATTTTTAAATGCTGTACATTTGAAATTCTTTATGGATAGATCAAACATATAAACAAAATCCACCTCCACCTGAGAAAGAAAAACTCTAGGAAACAATAAATCTCAACAAAAACTTACTGATTTGGGAATGACTATACTCAACAAGAACAATATTCATGTGAGCTTTGATTGACTAACTGATGGATAAATACAAAACTTGTTGACGTGCTGAGCTCTGAGAATGGCTGATGGTACCTGAAAACATCTGTGGAAGCATCTCTGTTTAGAAGGTTAGAGGTCAGAAGAAAGCAGGTTCCTCTCCAATGTAGAAAGGCTACAGCCAAGTACACCAGAGAGCATATGGTCACCCACACGACCATTGTCATTAGAATTAGTATTCTGTGATGGCCATTTTTATTTTAGGAAAATGTTAAAATTGAACACAGAATGCTTGTCTCTGAATACTAGCACTTGGGCTTCCTACTCTTGTGTACAGAAAGCATGGCACCTGCACAGACCTGCAAGAACTTTCGAAGGACCAGAAAAATAAAACTGTCCTCAGTTGTTCTGGCAATGAGAAATCAAGGCAAGCCCTCATCCAGCCATCTAACATGCATTCTTTCAGATACAGGCAACAACTTGGTTTGCAACGTTGTGCTTTAAACTCCAAAGTCAAGAAATAAAACAGTAATTTATTTTACTACTAAGTATTAATGTATAAGTTTTGCATCAATTATTTTAGTTAGGGGTCACCAAAGTCTCTAAAGATAGGGATGCCAACCCTTTCAATGTTAGGTTGGGTTAATGCTTACTGAGTCAGTCACCTAAGTACATTTTAAATCCCGATAATTAACTTTTGTCCTTTCTAAATTCATACCCTTAATTGTAATCAACTTTGCAGGAATCAACCAATCACTATTCTATGGGAAGTGCTGCGCATGCCAGAACGCACGTGAAAAGTCAATATACTTGAAGGGAAAGTCTGACTGATGGTTATCCCACAGTCCAGAGAGAGGGAAGGGGGAGAACAAAAATATGTCATGTTTATCATTTTTCTGTGTGCTTGTGCATGTGTTCACAAGCCCTGGTGCAAATGTGGAGGTCAGAAAAGACTTCTAGAATTGGATCTTTTTCTATCATCTGGGCTCTGGGGATGGAATTTGAGTAGTCAGGTTTGGTGGCAGAAGCCCTTTGCTGCTAAGCTACTTCAGTGGCCCAACTGGGAAATGTTAACTAGAACTACTCTAGTAACTTCAAGCTCCTCAACACACCCACCCCAACTTATCTTTCTCAACCGGAAAACACCTCTTAAGGGGTACTCAGGAGTTTTATCACAGCTATCAAGACTATAGTTTCCTAACTACTTAATTCACATGGAGGTAAGTTCCCTTTGGTTGGAGTTTTTTCATATGTGACAAAGACTTGTTTGCTGTCAATTACTAAGAAAATACCTGTAATTAGAATACAAAAAATATACAATACAATATCTTAAAATTCAGAGCCAGAAAATTTAGGTCTACGAGAAGGAAAATTTAATCATTTCTCATGACTAGTTGTGATGACCACACAGCGGTTTGCAAAGATCATGAATGTCCTAGAATGCTTAATTTCCTTTCCAGGACTCTTTAAGATCACAATATTTTTTTGACAATAATCCTAAGATACAATTTGACTTTTTTTACTGTGTGACACTTGCTCTTATGCAATAAAAGCGGCTGTGCCTGCACACAATTTAGGGCAATGGAAGCACACTGAATTAGCGGTATCCTAGTTTTCACCATCTGCCTTTGCAGCAAAAGGAAAAAAAAACAAGCCAAAACAAAATACATTTGTTTCATTTAAGAATATGCTTGGGGATATAGTAAAAGCTGCTCATATTAGTTATTGAATCTCTCCAATAAATAAATGTCTTTTAATATTTTCTGTGACACAATTAGAAATGTATATGAGACATACATAGATCTAATCTACATGGGAAGTAGAAAAAGACAAGATCTCCTGAGTAAATTGGGAGCATGGGGACCTTGGGAGAGGGTTGAAGGGGAGGGAGGCAGAGAAAAATGTACAGCTCAATAAAAATCAATAAAAAAGAGAAATGTATATAAAAGAACTTTCATGCAAATTAAGATATAACTATCTTTAGGATGAATATTTGTATGAATGCTTGACATATGAGATAACACAGCTACTTTCTTTAGCACAGAGTTTATCCGAATGAACGCTAGACACACCACTGATAATCTGACTTGAGTATAGCAAATATTTTCAAATGCAAACCATGTGAAACTAGTTTTTTAAAGAAAATAACTAATATATATGATTCTATCATAAATTCTAGCTTTTAACTGTCCGATGGAATTTGGGAAATACTGTACCTATACCATAGACTTAAGAGCTTTCTAACACTCAAGCATGTTTCTTAAGAGATTCATAGTGACATCTCAAAATCACATGATGAATCATGTCAACACACAGCAGACCTGAATTATTCTGTGAGTCTCTATTTTCCATGTGACCTATACACAATGCCCCAGAAAAATCTATTCACTTTGTAGGGAATAGACAATGGATAACACACTGTGCTGGCTCCAAATTCCACAGTGGAACTAACCTAAAACAAACCCTTCTTGTCTGCTATAGCATCAAAGAGCATTTATAATATGCAGAATAGGCCCAACAATACTTCTTTCAAAGTGACAGCTCTACAAGGCAGGATTTTCTTCACACTCTTCTCCTGAAACAACACATTGCAACAGGTATAGAGATGTGAATTAATGCCATTCTTTACAAGTATTTTTTATTTTTGAAACTATATTTTTCACAAAACATGATTTGTGTTAGTACGTGCTTGTTAATGTTTTCTTGCTATTTAAAATGACAATGTGAGCTGGATATAGTAGCACTTGCCTTATCCCCAGCACTCAGGGCAGAAGAAGGTGGATCCCTGTAAATTCAAGGCCAGCCAGAGCTACAGGAGATTCTGTAGTAAACAAACAAACAAACAAACAAACAAAAAGGACAAAAAACAAAACAAAAAGAACAAAACAAAATGTAGACAATGTGATTTGCAGACTTTTCCTCAGTTTTCAGGTGGAAAACAGTAAATACTTCTAGGCATAATCTTAACAAAAACCTTTGGTGTCCTACCAATTTTGTAAAACTTTACTGTTATTATGAGAGTGTGTGCATTTGTGTGTGGGAACTAGCACATGCAGCACAGAGGACAAAGGACAACCCTGTGGAAGTGTGTCTCTCCTTCCACATTTTCATGGGTTTGGAAGAAAGAACATGGGTCACCAGGCTTCCTGTGTCAGAGCTTTCACCCCTGAACCATTTCCCTGGCCCTCTAATTTCAGGAGTGTGAGTTGGAGGAGAAGGGCCTGGACAAGGGGGAGCTTCCACTGTGCTCTAAACTTGTTTTGACTCTCTATCTAGCAGTATGTCTTTGTGCCCACTATGATATAGAAACATTTACATAAAGATTGGTAGCTAGTATGAAGCTTTACTATTTGGAAAGAAACAGCTTAGAAAAACAAGCACTGCCAAATGCAGTGTTTTTCACAGGTCTTTCTCTAAGCCATTTCTATTAGCAGTGCCATGCTACAGATGTTTATAACAAGACATTAGAAACGGGGTAGAAAGAAGAACATAAACCAGACTGCAGAGAACCCCGGAACTGCTAAATATTGTCAGTTGTTTGTCTACTGTCAGACTGCAGAGAACCCCGGAACTGCTAACATACTGTGAGTTGTTTGTTTACTGTCAGCACAGGTTGTGCACTACAATCCTGGACCACCTCGGCTCAGGAAGACCAACGGGGGCAGACCTTGTGTTTAAGGGGCTGCTCTCATGCAGACATTTTAACACAGATACAAAACCAGAATGTATCTTCTAAAAATGTCACTTTTGATTTTGATACATATTTTACCAAGGAGGCTCTACATTTGGCTGACTTCCTACAAGATATGCTAGAGTCTGACACTGTCTTTGAGACCACTCATGATGCCATTATGGAAGAAACACTGAGACGTCACCATCCCTGCATTTCCAGTTAGCTACAACCACTGCATGATTTCATGATACATTTCTTATGACAAGTTTTATACAGTGCTATCTCCCCTCTCCACTTCTCATTTATGCATATTCTTTCCTGAAACACCTCTCTGGAAAATGCGTATGGCCAATCAAAAATGCAACAGACAGCAGAGCTTCCCATAGCTACACAGAAGGAACACACAAGTTAAAGTGCTCAGGTGCAGACAAGGGCTCACATAGTAAGCCTAAACACAGAGGTGTGATTGAACAGGGCTGCACAGGAGACCCAGACAGCCCTGCTCACTTCCAGTGACATCTTGCTTTCCTTCAGAACACAATTCATAGTGATAGGTCAATGATGGGATTTCCAGCCATACAATTGGAAGTCTAAATAAATGTGTGCTTGAAGCTGGGGATGAATGCTGAACCAGAGTCTTAATTTTCTAATTCATATTCACCAATTAAAAATAAACTGGATTTTTATGAGCAAATTTACATAAATCAGATGATAAAGCACCTACCACTAAAGGGTAGGAATTCAGCTCCCAACATTTGCATATATTCTCCTAAAGAAAACATAGGCATTTTAGCTTTTCATTGGAGAGTCTTGCTGTGCCGGAACTCTAATGGGCTTAGAACAGTAAATTTTGAAGAAACTGATTGCTACCCCTGTAGCTAGTAAATGTCTGCCTAGACCCAGTGGCATTTGAAAAAAGTGTTTTATCATAAAATTATCCCAGCAGAGTCCATTCTGCAAGATAGCATCATCATCATCATCATCAGTACTCCATGCAGGACCCAACAGCTCTGGCACAATATTGCCAGTCATTTATCTGTTGTCAGCACAGGTTACACACTGTAATCCTTGACTGCCTCGGAATTAGAATGTCTTTGATGTCCCCACAAGAGTTTTTTGCCCGAAGGCTTTACCAATGCTCGGCGGCTCAGTGTTTATTCCTCCTAATCTTCCTCTCATCTCCAGGCTAGCAGTGACAGATGGTTATGGGCACACAATAGTATTAAGAGTTTGATATTTTTTTTATGCTGTGCTCTCTGTACAACAAATAGCTATCAGACGCGGGCCAGAGAGCTGACATGGCTCGCGTAGGTAATGGCAAACAAACAGCTCGGGTTGATGCTTTCTGTCATTTCCCCTCCTAACCCTGCTTGTTTTCATTGTATACTCTCAAAGGTAAACTATATTAACCTTATAGACTGTTATTAAAAAGATATATCTATATGAGCATAAAGTGCTTTTCTTTTTTCTTTTTCTTACTCTTTTGATTATGAAAGTAATACTGCTGACATATTGAACAAATATCGAATGTCAACATAAATTTTTAGTGTGTGATAATATCCCCTTCATATAGCTGTGTGTCAGGCGGGAACCCGTGGATGATGCATAGCAGTAAATAACCCAAACAAAATTAGTTCTCTTGTCAGCTTCTACCTTGTATGTCCCCAGGCATCAGTAAAATTGACTGCACGCTAGATTTTCAAAATTAGCCCTAATGTTAGCTATGTGTCTGGCAACCTCCAAGTTTCCAATGTTCTACTATATTACCCGTAAGGATGAATGTGTTACTTTTATATTTTGGCATTTACTCTTGCTGATGCGGCTTTTTTCCCCTTCTCCAAATTAAAAATAATTTAGCCTTAACAATAAGAATGTGCACAAACATCATGCTGCATCTCTTTAAGCAACTAACTTTAGGCAATTAAATTAAATTAAAGCAAAAATATACAAAGGAAGAGAGGGAATTATTCAATTTAATATTGTTAATTTTATTAACATAGCTCTGCCTAATTTTGTGCAAAGTATTGAATCACACGGTTCTCAGTCTTGCCCCTATACTGGTGTTTTATACCCAGTTTTCAAATTATTCAACATTTTTACGAAAATCTAGAATCAAACTTTTAAGAATTGACTTTTTTGTAATAACTATTCACTTAGAAGCAAAGGTTAATGGAACAAGAGAGATTTTCAGAAGCTGGTAAATGAGGATGTGTATTTTACCTTCAAAGAGAGTTCATTTCATCCAGACCCATGGCATCTCAAATCACATTGAAAGATACTGAGCCTTGTGACATTCTGAGTACAATATGATGCTGAAGGGTGACGGTGGACAAACAGTCCCCAGACTGAATCTCCTAACAACGCTTAGCCCCTAAATTTCAGGTTCATGCATTTAGAATCAAAGACAAAATCCCTTTAGGTACCAGATGCTGCAGATCAACTGGGAGAGCTCGAGGAGTTTTAATGTGCTTGGAGGCAAATCCTGGGCAAAGGCGCCTTCCCGCCGGTGTGTGTGCTTATTACTTCACCTGCAGACAGTTGCTCTCAATCGGACCTAATGATCAGCCCAGCACTGCTGCAATAAAGAGGCCATAATCTGTAGGGGAAGCAACTCAAATCAGGCCACATGCAGATTAAACTAACTGGGAGGAATAAAAACTAGATTAAAATATTCATGCCTAATACCAGAAGATTATCAGGACATTTTACCTCCTTAAATCCTAATTTATAGAAGCCAGGGCTAGGTTTATATTTGGCGGGATTATATGCTGCACTGACTTTCCTGGGATGAGAGGAAATTCAGCTAGACAGTTTGTCAACACAATACAAAGGCATTTGGTAGGAGGTAGATGGCTTCCCGTGCACTAATACACTATGACAAGTAAAGGGAAGCTGTCCAGTTAACACTGGTGATAGAAATTATTGTATGAACAGTGGTGCGGTTTATTGATGTCCATATGTGAATTAATTCTGGATTAGCACTCTCTGTGAGTGTATAATGGCATCTGATTTTTCTACTTTGAAACTTCTTGAGTAAGATTTGATTTTCTAAATGTGTCTGGCTGCTATTGCTAGTTGAACAAATCATTACAAACGTCTTCTATAATCCACATATAAAGTAAAAACACAGCAACTAATATACAGCTGTGAGCAGTGCTGCCTTGGTTCTGTGCTAGTGTAGAACCATGTGAAACTCTAAGTGCAGATTCAAGTGGTCCTTTTCTTTAGAAGCTACAAGCCCACCATCAGAACCCATTCTGTAGAACTCTTAGTGAACTGGCATGTCTTGACTTACCACCTGTGAGGCCATGTGATATGCAGCGGTCTCTGTTGATCATGAGCTCCACACAAAAGGTTGCTGGGATCAAGAGCTAGACTGTTGCTCACAGGAAGAGAGCCGGAATTATCTTCTGACAAACTGGACTTCTCCAAGCCTGATTTCTGGATAGATGGATTGTCCAGGGTTTCCTGTCCTGCATCAAGGTCAGGGTGTTCCTCAGACTTTGATTTAAAATTCTCCAATAACTTCTTAGAATCCCTCTGCTCTGGCTGGAAAGGAGGCATCACGGGCAGAGCTGCAACACCATTTCCATTAAGGCTGAGCATCCTCCTTAAGTGGGCTATTTTGTGCTTGGGCATGAATCTGTTACAAAAAGGGAATGCAATATGTTTTTGTGAAAAAGAAGAAAAGTAAAATGAGTCCCTTACCTTCCTGTAAGGACACAGTGACGACATACCAAACTGAGAGAAAGCAAAGATGATACGACAACAGTTCTCAGGAAAGGGCAGCAAGTATTAGTCACCAAGAGAAAGCTCAAAGGTTTGAAGTTGGTCAAGCTGTTTTTGACAAGTTTCCAAAGAGGTTTTGTGGCTACAAATGGGTGTGGCACACACTGTATACCACGAGGTTATAGATGTACTTTATTATTTGCCACTCATTTGTCTTTCTGGATTCCCATTTTGTACTTTTCAGTCACTCTATGTCTTAGAACATTTATTATTCATTGACAATGTTTGAAACTTCCTTTGTTAACTCTACTTCTGTTAATGTGGCTGCTTTGTACTCCTGGGAACCTATATATGCCTTCTATTAAATTGACCAGTCTGATATTTCCTGAAGTATATTTTATTGGATTTCATTTCTATGTTTTCCTATAATGCTTTTTTTCAAACAGAGTTAAATATGCTACTGATTTTCCAAGAACCAACAAAATCCTTTAAAAACAAAGTCGTAACAGAATCTACAATCAAAGAGTCACCTATACCATTACAAGATCTAACCTCAAGGAGATATCCATCTCTGGGGACCAAACTACAAGTACTTAGAGTGGGAGAAAGGTGAGTGACCAGCCAACTAACCTATGCTGGCAGCACTTCACACACACAGACACCTTAACTTTCGAAACTGGGGAATAAAAGAGTATTCCCAACTTATAGACCAGTAAAGGCTTAAAGAGGACTTTATTGAAAAATTTTGCAGGGCAGGAAAGTTGTGTATTGAGAGGATAGTAGAGAGCATGGGAAGAAGAGGGTCTCATCTGCAAATAGCACACAACCCAGAGTCCTGGATGCAGGTCTGGAGGAACTGGCTGGGCCGGGTGACTGAACTCTCAGAATTCTCTAAGGCCATCCAGAGTCTCGGTCTCTTCCTGAATTGTGGAGCCAGTGAATAAATAGGGAATACGTGTACTTATAGGTAGGCAGGGAAGAAACCTTCTGGAAACAGAAAAAGGAACCCAAGTGGAGAAAGTGATTTTGAGAGAGCAATGCCACATTCCAGAGATGAACCAAAAGCCTTCCTCCACAGGACATGTAAACAGAAGCACAAGACCGTTCAGAGGGCCTGGAAGATGGCTGCTCAGCACTTGGAACAGTCCCATGCTGATGGCTGCTAATGCTCACATTGTTTCTGCAGGGTGGAATAGGCAGAAACCCTGCAGAAGACAAGGGTTGATGGGTTAGAGGCAGGGAGATAGGTGGATAAAGGACTTAGGACTATTTCCCAGGGGACACTTGCTAAGTAAAGAATTCAGGTTCTGAAGACAGGAAAGTCTTGAGCAACAGAAGAAGATATTGTAATATATGATGAATGGCAGGATTTATTGAAAAGGGATGATTTGTAAAAGATAATAAATGGCTTTCCTGCAAAGCTGAAGGAAAGAGAAAAGGAAACAGAAAAATAAAACAAGATACCAGACATGGAATCTGAAGACTTAGTTCATAAAGTCATTGGTTCAGGCCCCTTATTTCAAGCACGGCTAACAGAGGTGGAGATGAGAATTACAAACATACACATGTATACATATATGCCCCCTGGGGGAGAAGGATGGTCAGAAACAATATGTAGCGAAAGATATTAAAAACAAACACACAAACACAGGTGCATTGAGAAGTGAAGACAGAGCTTACGGAACAGGGAGAGAGCATTAACTGGGCCTAAAGACAGGTGTGATGAGCAACACTAGAAAGCATAGGGAAGTGTAAGTGAACTGAATAGTCTTTTTATAGCACACCATGGAGGTTCTACAATCAAAAAATGTCTCCAGGGAGTTTTTTTTTAATGAAGCCTGGTATCTATTTTGATTTCTAACAGGTAGAGAAAAGCCAATGAGATGCATGGAACACCTTCCTTCCCAGTGCTAAGCAGATGGCAGCACACACAGAGAAGGTGCAAATTATGGTACCAATTCTATAAGTACTTTAATAAAATAATACGGTTTTTGATTTAAAATGAGAAGAAGCCTTGGCATGTATAGACTGTAATTCTACCTCAAAAGTGCATAAGTTTTAAAGGAACAAATGAACTTACCTTCTTCTTAAAATAAATTCAACATGTGAAGGGCTCTTACTGTGTGTGTGTGTGTGTGTGTGTGTGTGTGTGTGTGTATGTGTGTGTGTATGTGTGTGCATGTGTGTGAGAGGGGGGAGAGGGAGCGGAAGTGGAAGGAAAAGACAGAGACAGATTTTTAACTTCTGGACAGAAGGACAAATGGTAAGAGAGGGAACCTTCAGCCTCAGCCACATCTGGAAAGCAGCAGAAATGTAAGCCTATTGTTTATGCAGATAAAGAATGCCAGCAAACCGAAAAGAGTCCAACAAAATTACAGACCAAGTATAAAGGATTCACAGTATCAAATCAATGGGCATTGAAACCACATCTTCATTTTTAGAAAACAGTATTGGGACCCATCTTACTCTATTAAAATACATTTCTACTGTCCAGCATGTGCGGGAAACTGCCATGAAAGGAAATTGGCTAAAGGGCTATAAACAATAGAGGCTGACAACAGACAAGGAATTTTGTGGTGGGCAGATTCTAGGTCATTCCACAGGCTTCCCAGACATTCTCAGGATGATCAGACTCTCCTGCTATACAGGTTGTGGCAGCTGCCTTGATAAATGGTAGTGAATAAGATGCAAAATATAAACTCAAGAGCTTACACATCCCAGACACCCATGAAATCAGAACCAATCCTGAAACAAGGATGGAATAAGGAAGATGTCTCTGAAAACACTCTGACCTGGCCTGATAAGCAAGTGCTCACAGGCCTAGGTAAACAGCACCCAAGTTCTGGGTCTTCCTGCAAAGGTAGGAAAAAGCCCAGTCTCTGTGAATGCTGGTTTCACTGGAATCCCTGACAACTGTATATGTTTGAAAATTAGAGAGATCTTAGAAGAGCAATAATAATGATTAAGGCAATGGAAGTGTTGATTTATGAGGACAGATTAGAGGAGCTAAACATGAATGGCTGGTGAGGTGACAACTAGACGGACACATAACAGGCGTCTCTAAGGGGAAAGAATAATTATTTAGCCTGGTACAGGGGGTATAACTAGGAATAATGAGATGAAATTAAGAATGGGAAATTTTAAGCTGAATTTCAAGAAAAACTCCCTGACGGTATAATTTATTAGCTCATAGAATAAATTCCCCATGGAATGCTAGAGCTAGGGAAACTTAATAATTGAGCTGGACAAAATACCAATAAATAATATAGATAACAATCCAGTACTTAGAAGAAGGAGGTTACAAGCAATTTTCCCTTATTTATACATCTTTTCACATTTTCTAAACAGTCTATTCATTATAGTCATTGTCAACCAAAGAAATACTTATGTATCACCTGAATTTAACAGGATGCCTCCTTTAGTTCTGGTAAGTTAAAAACACTACTCTCATATACTTTACAGCAAAAGTAATAGCAGAAAATACAACACATTTTAACTACTTTATTTCAATAAAGCTGGCTGTTAAGCAGACTGGACAAATACATTAATCTGAAAATAAAACAAAACAATATCATTCACCATCCCACACAATCTGAGTCTCTGTGCCTTGGAGCTCATATTTTTATAGGCATGTTTATGCAAACAATTTATTGCCATAATAGAAATTAAAAACAACAGCCTTTCTGCCTTTCTGGATGCAGTTCTGTGGTCAATTACTTCTCATCAATACCAAGTTCAAACAGGCATACTACTAACAAGCAGTTTGCTTAATAATAGCCACCACTCTAATTAACCCATCCAGAACATACTTAACCAGGCACTATTTATAATCTACAGTTAAGAGACGCCTGGCAATAGACTGTTCTTATGCTTTAAAAATACCTTAGAGATGGGCTGACATAGAAATGGACAGAATGTCCTAGTACTAACCTATAGAGTCTCTGAAAACAGGCTCAAATCCCAACACTTACATCCCTTCCTCAATTCCAATTCTGGTAGAGGTGCCAATGAGAAGAGAGCGAGAAGGTTTTGAAATTAGCAGAGAAGAAAAGGCAAAAGGAAAGACACAACCTGCCTTTGAGAGCAGGTATCAGGAGTCTCTCGGAAGCACTGTCAGAAACTTTCGGGATTATAGTTACTATACTCACTCCCATGCTTCTGCTCTGTTATGAGCCAGAGGACTCTTCTTTTTAACTTTACCCCAAACAATTGCCAATTTATGACAGAGTCTCCTTCCTTGCAGCCTCTTCTTTCAAAACCTAATCTTTCCCATCTCTGTCCCACAGTCTCCAAAGACATTGTCACAAAGTCCCAGGACCATGCCAGGCAATGTGTAAAGACAAGCTTAGGCAGATGTTTTCTTGGTCTAAATTGATATCCCTCTGTCCCACCCTTCCCAAGTCCACACACATAAACTTAGAGCTGAACCTGAAGTCAGTCAGGAAGCCACAGGTTCTAAATAAGTTTAAATAAGAAGGGCAGCAAGTAAAGAGAATCCTCCTAAAAACCTCAGTGAATTTCTGCTAGCATGCAGAGATGTATGTAGCTGACCAGAAGGGAATTCAAGAGGAAGGCACACTTCAAAGGAAGAAAAGGCAGCCAGACATGCATGTGGGTGCATACAATGCTGAAGGGAATGTTTTGGTTAAAATGTATTCATTGGAAGATATACTACTCACAATTCTCTTTTTACTAGATTGTTAATAAAAAGTACTTATAATAGTAATTTCCAACTACAGAGTTTTAAAGACAAACAAGTAGAGGTATGCCTATGGACTGAAGTCCACAGGATAATGATTATCTACAGTCTTGCTTCACATAGACTGGAGCGGCAGGAGGTAATTGAACAAATGGTGCAGAGCAGTGGTGAGGGAAGAGGGAAGGGCAGTGCAGATGACTAGTGCATCCAAGTCTGAGTCAGGGAGAGAAGGCGAACGCTGAGTGCACAACGGGCTGCTGTGGGGTGGGAAGGAGAGAGGAGAGGTCTGTTCCTGCACATGTCTACAATGGAAGGGCAGTGGTGGGCACCACTTTTACACAGTTTGTTTCATGCAACAATTCTGTGGGACATCAGAAATGGTTTCATGAGAAAACAAGCTTAGGAAATGCTGAGATAAACAACATTTATTCATTACAGGGCTTTTAAGGTTGCGTACTACCATGTGCTACACAAATGTTCATTCATCCACTCTGGAGTACCTAGTAGATCATAATATATACTCTCTCCCAAACTTAGTGCTCCATGGAACAAGAAACCTCTCTAATGTGGCATCCTCAGAACTAATGACTAATCCAGGAGACTCTAGGAAATGCTAGTTGAGGCTGAAGAAACATGAGTGAATAGTACGGGGCAGGAAGATGGGTGATGAATTGTCATACAGCAGCGACAACAGGAGGATGGCAGTTGGGAAAATAATGCTTCTCAAAGCAGAAACTATATACTGACATTCTGTATTAGTAGACAATATTAGTAGGATATATGAAAGAAATTATAGAACTTACAAAAAAGTGACAGAAAAAGATATACACACAAATGACAGGAAAAAAATCAACCATGTTCATCTAAGTGATTTCCGTGGATTCTTGCATTGAAAACAGCTTAAGGAGAAAGGAAACAGAAATAATAAAAAAGTTACTTCTAAAACTAACCAGAAAGAAACATATACAGCTTAGTGATCGAATCCCTTGGGTAATTTATTAAAAAAACAAAACAAAACTATTCATTGTTATCCAACAATGTGTTAGAAATTAATGACAAAATTAACATTTTTAGAATTTATCCACATAAGCAAATAGCAAAGATAATTAAAAGATCATGTTTGCCCACATGTCTCCAATACATCACTTATATGGTGAGCAGATTTATATACTTTATAGTATACTCATGAGGTATAAAAGCAAACCTCTAGACATAGAATTTGAATTTATACATATTCTCCCTTTACCTTTTGCTATGCTAAACATAAGAATCACAAGCAAAGAAACCCATGCTAATTACAATAGTATGTTTATAAGGCACAGCATTAAGCAGAAAGACCTGTATTCTTGGTTGGCTGTCTGGGGTATGGAGGCATGCTCGTTTTCACTGGAGATGACTAAGAGCAAATCTTAACAAAATAGGTGGTACATGTCCATGGAGGTTGGTTCAGTGTTGTCTGAACAGACCCAAGCCACAGACAAGTCAGTCACGCTCCCACACCCTCAGCACCACTGCTTTGGAGCATGAGATGAGACACCAAAAAGCACTGTGATGGGTGAGGGTGGCTTTTCGATGTTTAATACTTTTTGGTGACTGAAACAAGATTTGTGTCCTGTTACCAACATTCAAAGGCAACATGAACTCCAATCCTGAGTATATGGGAAGCAAGAGAGCCTTACTTGAACAAGATAGATTTTGTAATAGGAAATGAGAATCCACAAACATTAGTTGCAGTAAAAAGTAACAAGAAGATACCCTCCCACTATTGACTGGCCCAAGAAATGTGTGTTGGAACTGCAAGAGACAGGTCACACTGCTTAGTAAAGACATGCTCCTCCAGAGAAGACTGACAGAAAGAGCCTATGGCCAAAGGATGATTTCCTGACAGTCCCCTTTAAATGGTAGATATAAGGTTGTCTTAAGGAAATCATGTTCTGTTCTCAGAGCCTATTCCCAGTTGTTTATATTTTCCACCAAGACTTGTAAGAGTGATTTCCACAAATCTAACACTTAGGGGATAACTATTCTTTTATCATTTGCTTATACAGACTCTCTTAGAATAGTGTGTACAATTAGTATTATTTATCTTAAATGGTTATATCTTGAGTCCCCATTCCCTCTTAATTTCAAAGTGTTTTAGATTGTATACTTTGCTAATTTAACTGACTACTTATATGAGCAATTCACCTTAGCCAATTTTATACAATCCTTTTAGGATATAGTCTCCTCACAGAAAATTCAAATTCCTTACGAACATCTGAGAATATGAAAGCTACCTTGCATTCTTGCCAACATGAACTTCTGCCTTGACACAAAAGCTCTTTAAGGAAACAACTAAATTCTGGCTTATGTGAGGTTTTTTTCTAGCAGTTCCATACTTAAGGAAATCTCTAGCTGAACCTTCAAGGATAGAATTTTATTTCCCCAGTGAAGATCAGATTTTTAGGTTATACTTCTTTTTCTTTCTCTTTCCCTTGTGGCCTAATGGTACTGTGGGCCTTCTGGTCACTTTGCTCCTCCACACATTATCTAATGCTGGGATTATTCCTAAGATCATCCTGAGTATAAGTGTATTCTTCAATCACTCAATAAATAAGTCACTGTGTTTAATAATCAAGCAGATTCATCCAATAGATAGTTAAGCCTCCTCTATGTGCAAGAGGGCACATTTATACTTATAAAGCTTAAAAGCTTGTTTCCAGTGACATTTCATATACACTTGTTTTCATTGCCCATATCACCATTTATTCCCTCTCCCTCTATCTCTATCTCGCAGTGCTAGGGATTAAATTCAGGACTTTGCCTGTACTAGACAAGTTTTCAAACACTGAGTTACATCTGTAGCCCATCAGAATATTTTAAAACTAAACTGATTTCTGATGCCATCAATCAATGCTCCACAAACTACACAATTTGCTCATCAATTCTTTTTGTAGCTTAGAACTTCATATCTACCTTGTTTAATGATGGCGAAGTACTATGGTTTGAGTCTGAAATGTCCCCTCCTTTGTGCTCATCTTCTGAATGCTTGTTCCACAGTGTATAACAATATTTTAGAGACTGTGGAACTTTTAGGAGAAAGCAAGCTAGGGAGAAGCCCACAGAGGTGATGCCCACCATTCATTCAGATCAGTATTTTCAGTTTCCTAGTCTACACAATGTGAGTAGAGCTGCTACCACCTTTGCACCTTGGGCTGAAGCATCTACTGCTGGCTCTTGCTCACATGAACTGCCACGATGGACTAAAATCTCCATCAGCCCAAATCATCCTTTTCTCTTCACATTGTCTCCGTCAGGTGTATGGCTACAAATGCAAAGATCACTAAGGTAGCACACAAACACAAAGCCATCCTACAATGTGGATTTGAAGTCATTTCTTTCTAAGTAGAGAAGGGCCTATTTCCATGCACATGACTGACTTGTTGTGTAAGGATTCACTTTTCAGTAAGTCTCTCACACATTAATAAACCATGGACACTGGACAGGTCTGAAAGTGGCCTCCACTCACATGCTGTTCCTTTTCTCCCTCTTGGGAAAAGACATTATTTAGAGGTTTAAAAAGAGGTGGGAAAAGTACATTGGAATTGAAAAGACAATCACTTCCCTCTTTCTGAACAAATTTGAGGTAGGGTTTCCAATTGGGCCATTTCCTTTGGAGTATGACAAGATTTTTTTTTAAGATTCTAATTTGTACTAAAATTCTCTAATCCCTTTCCTTCCTCTAAACCCTTGCATATGTTCCATCCTATTCTCCTTCAAATTCATGGCCTCTTTTTGACTAATTGTTACTGCCTGCATACACATATATACACCTACTGTGGTGGTTTGAATAAGAATGGTCATCATAGGCTCATATGAATGCTTAGTCACCAGGGAGTAACACTATTTGAGAAAGATTAGGAGGTGAGGTCTTGAAGCCCACATCAGGTCCAGTTTCTTTCTCTCTGTGTGCCTTCTGCCAAAGGACCAGGATGTAGTTCTTAGCTACGTACTACTCCAGCACCACGTCCTGCCATGATGCTAATGGACTACAAGACTCTGAAACTATGTCAGGCCCCGATTAAATGCTTTCTTTTAAAAAGCTGCTGCAGTCAAGGTTCTCTTCCCAACAACTGAAGGTAGGGTGGAGGCTTCCTGGGCTTTTACCTGTCCACTTTGGCATATCCATTGGTGGTATGCCATGATTTTTTATGGATATTGTGGTGGGAAAAGTGGGGAACTGGTACAACACCATGATGGGTGAAACTTCCTGAAAAGGGTACCAGGAAAATAAGGAGGTTTTATATCCACGCTGATAGTGACAATAAAAGAGAATACTGTCAAAATTGAGAGAACCGGGGCAATAAAAAGAAAACGTCTATAAGCTTTGTTTCCCAATGTTACTTTTAAAAAACAAAAACAAAGAAACAAAAGAACAAAGACCCAAGTTTTGGTAAAGAAATTTTTCTTAAGACTATGTTTGTTCTTTGACTATTCTCTTAATCTCTGTAGTCCTCGGTTTTCTGATCTGCCCTGTGAGAGTGTGGCCACTTGCAGACTTTTCAAAGAGGCAAACGTCAAACTTCTAATCAAGTCTAATGTTTACCTTACCACTAATGGGCAAAGCAGCATGAAGAGCAATGCGGGGCACAAGGCATGTTATCTGGTTTCAAAGTCAGGGCTCTGCTAAATTTTAGCTGTCTTGAAAAAGTCTTTTCATTAGAAACCAATTAGCTTGTTAGTAAAACGGAAATAATACTGTTTTGCAGAATTACGATTTCATATTGGTTAGCATATGCTAAGAACTCAGTCAATTTCCACTCTAAAAAACTCGTGCCAATAATGAGGATCATGATGACATTTCGTGTGACTAGAGGGACACTGGATAGTCTGAGCACTCTTGCGCAGGGTTACATCATGCTTTCTTTAAATTTTCTTTCACATTATACTTTAGCCACGCATTTCAGACGAGCAGTTTAATATGTTAACTTCATGTGTATATGAACTAAAGATTTGTGTTCATGTCTCAGGAGCACATAAACTGCAAAAATCAAACAAATCTATTCCTCCTTTCTTCATATAGTATTGTTTTCTGCTTTTTATTTCCCTCCCACTCTTTCTTTACTACCCTTTCCCCTTTAAACTCCATAGAACTAGAAAAATAAGATCAGGAAAAGCAAAGCACCAGTTTCCATCCCTCGGGCATGCATACACAACATCAAAAGTACATCCCCCCATTATTAAATATTATAATGCTAGGTACTGATTCACTCATGTTCTGATTATACTGTTGTCTAATATTTAAGCCACAGAAACCAGCCTTATCTAAACTAATAATATAAAATAGTGTTAATTTTACATTCAAAGTAAGTGTGCAAGTTAAATACACAATATAACAGAAAATCAGAAATGCCTGACATGCAGGGTCATCCTACAATACAATCAAGGTAAAGAAAGGTCTGAAAAGTCAGTGAAAACACAGAATAAAAAAGGTTTAGAGAGAAAAAAATTATCTACCATTCAAGCAAAATTACACATGCTAGATGGCAGGCCAAATGGCCATCCATCCTCATGGAACACAGTTTGGGAGGTGCTGCATTCAGGAAGGAGCTGGGTGGGGCTACAGCAGAAACCACATCTGGAGAGAGCGTGGTTCCAGGACAGCACTACAACAGGATGCTCAGTTCTGCTCTCACGAAGCTCAGAAGCTTGCCAGGTATGAGAGTGTGAGGTAGGCTGTTGCTACGGTTTGGATGTTTTTTCCAAAGGGTGGTGCAATTGAGACGTGGAGGTGACAGACTCGCTGGGGAGATGAGTTTTAGGGAAAAAGTCTTCAGGTAATTTTGAGGCCTGCCAAGGAAGGTAGATTTCATGAGGTCCTTTGGTAACTTTGGCAAAGAACTACTACATAGAAGGCTGTATGCCCCACCCTCCCTCTCTCTGTTCTGGTTCAAGATGAGACTGCTTTTACACATATTCCCACCATATGGGCCACCATCTGCCATGCTTAGCAAAAGCCAATCCAATAGAATGTCTGATCTTGGACTTTGAACTTCTAAAATTGTAAGCAACATAAACCTTTCTTTGTATACGTTGGTCCCCTCAGGTATTTGATTGCAGTGATGCAAAGTTAACCGACAGAACTGTAACTAGGGAGGAAAATCACACATGCAAATGGCCTAGTGCATGACAGACATGGTCCAGAAAGGAAAAGTAAAAACAGCCAGAGCACTAATGGGTGGAGGATAGGCAAGAAGACACGGTGAAGAATGATGAAAGATAAGGACTGGTACATCAGCAGGGGAGGCTTTTGCCCTTAATAATCGAAGTGAAGGGGCTTGGAGAAGTTTTGGGTCAGCAGGGGTCTGTATAAATACTCTAGCTGTGATGTGAAGAACAGCTTAGGATAAATGTGGCAGAGCCAATAATAATATATAACCTCCTCTGTTGTTTGAATCCCCTACAATAATGGCTGAAGGCAGAGTCTTACATACAAAGAGAAAAAGGAGGAAATGTCAATAGAATGGGGGGGGGGAAATTAACAGAATTTCAGAAGATGGAACGCAAATGGGTAAGTGGTGCCTGAAAACATACGAGGCCAAACACGTGGCTCAGGAAGAGTGAGTATACACAGGTATAAGGCTGCTATCCAAGAAGCTGCTCGTGGTGCCGTAGAAGCTCTGAAAGGATCAAGAACTGGCTACTCTGGGGCTCATGGAGGCACTGTTGAGAAGTAGAACAGAGCATAACTGACAGTCATTCTGTGTAAAGTAATGCCAAAACCTCTTCCGTCAACCAGCTCCATTGCCAGCTTCCATGTCAAGAACAGAAAATAGGATCTCTAACTAGTGGTATTGGATAGAGACCAGGCAAGGACCAGGCAGGGCAAGGGTGAGTCAAATGTAAGAACAGAAACCCATTCTCCCGTGGCTTTCTAGTAACCATTTCCCATTTGATGCCCAGACAGCTTGAGATATGCTTCTAGGAGATTGTCCAAGCTTTTCTCTGGAAACCAACTGGACTGACCAAGAGAAACTCTTAGTGGTGACTCAAAAAAGAAGTTGACCTCTGTTTCACTGAAGAGAATAGTCGCAAGTGAACAAATTCCAGCTCTAAAGAACTAATCATCTTTTTAGGTCTTTTTTTTTGTTTTGTTTTGTTTTTTTGTTTTTTCGAGACAGGGTTTCTCTGTGGCTTTGGAGCCTGTCCTAGAACTAGCTCTGTAGACCAGGCTGGTCTCAAACTCACAGAGATCCACCTGCCTCTGCCTCCCGAGTGCTGGGATTAAAGGCGTGCGCCACCATTGCCCGGCTATCTTTTTAGGTCTTGCTGTAAAATATGAATGGATATAAACGATGCTAGAAAAAAACATTTTAAAAAAGATTTAATCTTATGTGTATTTGATTGAATGTATGACCACATGCGCATGGCTACCCACAGATGCCAAAAGAGGTTTCAGATCTGAGTCACCTGATAAATATACTGGGAACTGAACTCTGGCCTTCTGGATGAACATGATGGCTCTTAAATAAGAAGCCTTCTCCCCAGCCCCTGAGGAAACCTTTTAACAGAAAATAAACAAGACAAAGAAAACAAGTGGATAAATATAACTCTGAGAAAAAACTGTTACAATGTGGAGAACAAAAGGAAACAAAAAAATTCTATAGTAAGTGTCATAATACTAACATTTTACATCCATAAGAAGAAAACCAAAATATAATAGGAGAGTCATTCAAAACCAAACCAAAACAAAACTAATAATTTGAAATATTATAGGTGTAGGGAGGGTAGTCCAGTGGTTAAAGTGCAGGCCAAGCAAATGGCTGGGCAGGAGTGTGTATCCCCAGAGAACCATAAGAGCTGACTTGGCTTGTCAGTTCATCTGTAATTCCAGCCTACCAGGGTGGAGAAAAGGTACCCAGAAGAAGCTGCCTAGCTAGACGAGCAATATCCTTGAGCTCAGGAGGAAGAAAGATTGAGAATGATTTCCATCATCAACTTTTGGTCTCTACATGTCTGTGAATATAGCATAGCCACACACAGTGAAAGCAATGGAAATTACACACACACACCTCATACACATACATATGAGAAATTGAAAAAAAGAAAAAAATTACATGAAGAAAAAAATCAGAGTTGGAGGAACTGAATGAGAAAAACATTGTGGGGGCAATAAGCAAAGAAACAATACAATAGTTTTGTATTGATGAGATAGAGTGCCCAACTAAAGGAAGGAGAAGAAAATTCATTCAATAGTTTCAAAATACTTTGGTAAAATCTAAAATTCTTGTACCTTTCTAGTGATGGTAGTGCATGCCTGTACTCCTAGCACATGACAGTCTGACCAAAGTGAATACAGGGGAAAGGGGAGACAAGTCACAAAAACAAAACAACCCACAAAAATGTGAAGAGAGCTAAATAAAGCAACATCCCAATAGCAAGAAGTTTTAAGGTAATGCATATTTTTAAAAAACAAAAAATTCAAAACATAAAAAATGAAAAATTTTATCAATGGTGGGTGCTGAGGAGGTTATGAGGCTTGGAGATGAAGTCTGGGAATAGGAAATTTGGTATTTATTTTGAAATATCTCTTGTTTTCTGACCTTGTAAAGTGAAAACATGTATACTTTGAGAATTTAATAACTGATGGGCATTTGATGTAAAGAATACTAAATTATCTAATTTTTCCTTCTTTATCTCCTATTTGACATGTGATAGATTATTACCTTTCAAAATCTTAACATCTCTTTTTGACTATCAATCTCTTCTTCTATGAAGAACGTGAGGAATTAACTTTCAGGCACTGCTCAAAAATGTCTAGGAAGAACTATAGACATACAAAAAATAGAGCCTAGGTAAGAGAATTGACTCCAGATTTGATCCTCCAGACAAACCACCAATAGCTCTTCCAATTTGGAGATGTTCATGGTATTGTGCAACCAGCATGTTTCACAGAGGGCACACCTAAATGCAAATGTTTTTATGTTCATGTCATTAGGAGAACACAAACTGTAATAGTGTACTGTCTACAAGATGTACCAGTGCAGTGGTGGCATAGACTCTGTGGGGATAACAAAGCATTATCTGATTTGACTAAAGGCCCACCCCACAAGGTGGAACCCATACCTGACACTGCTTGAGGGATCAACCAGAGACTTGATATTTCAGGGACTGGGGATAAAATGAAATATCAGTGTTCTACTAAAGGAACACAACAATAAAATGACTCCTAATGATATTCTGCTATCAGTGCCTCGCTCAGCCATCATCAGAGACACTTCTACCTGTAGCAGATGAGGAAATACAGAGACCCACAGCCAGACAGTATGCAGAGAATGAGAGACCATGGGACACTCAGTCCAAAACCTGATATCACCATCAAATTCCTCCCCCCCCCCCCCAGGGTTCAGGGAACCCCTTAGAAGAGGAAGAGAAACAAAACAAAAACCAAACCAAAACAAAACAAAACCAACAAAACAAAACCCCTCTAAGAGCCAGAGGAGATGAAGGACATCAACAGCAACAATCCATTTAAGAACTCAGAGACTGATATGTATACACTGGTCTCCATCAGGTGGGGCCCCAGAGCTGAAGGGGAGTGGATACAAGTCACTACCCCTAATCCAGAGGCTATCTGCAATTGGTAACCAGTACAAAGTAAAATTCATTTTTCTCTGCAGGAGTTTCACTGGGAAGACTAACTACTCTTAAAAGCAGACTACATGCCCAGCAGTAGACAGGGAACAGAACAAGCACAGCAGCATCTTTGGATGTTCTTAGTCTCATAATCTCTTGTAAGGGATTTTTCTTTTTTTTAAAAGATCCTCCACCTCACTCCCTCTCCCCACCTCTCTCATCTACAGGTCCTTTGTACAGATACTATGGCTTCCATTCTAGTGTTTTTATGTTATTCCTCAGTGTGCAAATGAGTGGGTCTCTGCATCTATATCTGTTCCGTGTGCCTTTTCTTGGGCTCTTTTCTTTCTGCTTATTTTGTACTGTTTCAGTGTGCTTGTTTTTGTTTTATCTTATTATATTATATTCCTTTAGATGCCTTTGTTTTCTAATAAAAGACAGAAAGGGGATGAATCTGGACTGAAAGGAAGGTGGAGAGAAACAGAGAAATAAAGGGAAGGGAAAACATTGTATGAGAAAAAAAAATCTATATTCAACAAAAGAGGAAGGAAAAATCAGACATTTCAGCATGAGGTGACTTTCCCTCCTCTAAGCTTATTATTATTGTCAAGTAATTAGTTACTGTGTGTGTGGCGGCAGGAGGGAGAGCTGGCTGAATGGTGCACATGTGAAGGTCAGAGGAAAACTCTGTGGAGCCCATCTTCTCCTTCCACCATGTGAGTCTGAAGGTTGAGCCTTTACCCAAAGAATCACCTCACTATCCCTCAACCTTGTGAAATAAATATAGTGTTGATTGCTTCCAGTTCGCTGCAACGCACGTCCTCTTTCAGGATGTGAAAATTATGCTGAGGCTCAACATTATTTGCAGAAGAAATTTTACTTTTCACCTTGAAACATCCTTCCTTTGAATAGTGGGTTTATAAATACACCAAATCCTTTCACGAGGGTCACTGCTTTCCTTAAGCAGTGTCCTGTGTCACAGGCACAGAAAGGTACAATATGTCTTTAAACACTAATGTCAATATAAACTGAAACTTTATCTTTAGTACATATGTATTAAAAAAGTAACTACTTAATGAAGATAGCAACTCAAGGAATTTGAATATAAGCTTAAGCAATCATTTTACAATTTAGCTATATTGAAAGCCTGCTTTTTATGAGCTGTATCACCTGAAATATTAATAATCTCATTTCTATACAGGTGATACTTCAATCATGTCTACCGGGGCATAACTGAGCCCTAAAAGTATCACAATACAGGTTATTCTAGAACTGAAAGTTAGTTTGGGAGTACAGACAGCAAATGGCCAGATGGCCCTGCAGTAAATTGCTGAAAGCCATTTAAAACCAATCCATGTGGAGATGTATTCCAACAGAGCACTATAGGCAACAAGCCAAGGAGATACCAAAAGATTGCGACAATATCTTTGTTAGCCATAAATAACATTTCAATTTTATAGAACTCAAGTTAAAACAAATCTTGTTCTTTACCTCCCAGTGGTAAACACGTGAAGCAAATCAAGTGTGTAACCTACTAAAGCTATGGTGCCATTAGATACTCAGGAGCGGCTGCTAGTGAGCGGGGAGGAAAGGCTTTGCACGCACTCCTCTATAGTCTCCTCCAGCTTGACTGACTCTGTCTACTGATGTGCAGTGTGGGAACTTCAGTTATATTTTATTTAGGTACTTTGCATACATGACATAAAAAGAAGTGAGTTGGCTGAAGGGTAATTATTGCTTGATGGAAGAATATAAGAGTACAAACAGCACAGCTATAGTTACTGTTTAAGCAAACTCAGCTCTTCATTGCTGCTATGCGATGCAAATGGTATACAAAATACAGATCATTAAAGACCAACTGCCATACCATCAGTAAAGAGAATGAAGACCTGCTATGCAGTATTATCAGATATATTGAATTTGTTGTCACTAAGATCAACAAAATACTACTTCGAAGGACTGCACACTGTGGCATGGAAACAGCTTTGCAATACAGAACACTCTTCTTACATACTGCACTGAAATAGGGTTACACCTCTGGAAGAAAGGGATAGCCATTTATTGATTACCTAAGGCCACAATTGAAAAAGCTACTACACTGATCAGAAAGCATCTGTGATAAGTGAAAATTTACAACACAAAACTAACTCTATATTAAGAACTTTCCCTGGCAGCTTACATCCCTATGCTGAAGATTATACGTTCAGGGGTAGGAAGAGAGTTAGGTACAGCCCTTCAGGACTTGCTGATGGCCAATCACTTTCTACCAGCCTCAATGAGAGGAGGGTGAAGGCTGGGGAGGACAGCATATGCAGCAGATCCACTCCATGGGGAGGGCCAGGTAAGCAGCCTGCCTTTGATTTCCCCAGGAGGATAACTGCCACACTGCTCAAACTTAACAGTTTGGATGTTCCTATTCCAGCAATACAGTACAGGGAATTCTTAGAAGCTCAGAGTGGAGAGAGAGGGAGGGGGAGGGAGAGGGAGAGGGAGGGGGAGGGGGAGGGGGAGAGAGAAAGAGAGAGAGAGAGAGAGAGAGAGAGAGAGAGAGAGAGAGAGAGAGAGAGCGAGCAAGAGAGACAGCATGCATAGTTTCCACAGCTTTCTGGCTTTTACTTTCTTCTATCTATTACTTTTTTGCCTATCCCACACTACAATCCAGGCAAAGAGATACCGGTGTCAGTCGTGTGAAAAAACAAAACACTTTGATTTAAGACATCAAAAGTGTCATAAAGGCAAGCGAAATGAAACCTGAAGAACTACAAGGGACATGCAAACACACACACAACAGCAGGGCTCATGGTCGGCTTGGCCATCCACTCTGTAGCTGGTGACAAAGCAATTCAATAAGCATCTAAGATTTCCAGTTTTCTCATTTGCAAAGGGAGGCTAATACTTTTCTCAGATCTGGGAAGAGCTAAATAGGTTCTTCCTCCATTCTGTCTGTATGGTCATAATTTACCATAATAAGAATGTGTTACCTACATGGGGAACATACACCAACTATTTCAATTAAAATGGAAGAATGAAAGCAGCTGCGAATCACTGCCAACCTTAGTGGGCAGGGGAAGGTAGCAGCATGCTTCTTGAATTAGGGGGTGATTATTTAGCTTAGCTTCTTATATGTGGTGTCACTCAGAGCTACAGAAAAAGCAAAAACATTCTCTTCCAACAGAGACAAGGGCCATCTGGTCATTCATTGATGGAAATAAATATCCAAGGATGAATTGTGTTTGCACTGACTGGTATGTGTGCACACAAGGCATGCAAAAGACATAAAAGCCTTAGAACACATCCACAAGATCAATCAAGATTTTGTTTTGCAGTTTCGTGCCATGGCGTCATGTCAGGTTTCAGTTGTTTACTGTATCACCTCATTTACCCTAATGAAAAATTACTCGTAGGACTCAGTTTCCTTACTGGCATCACTATTCATTTTGAGCACAATTTTACTTTAAAAAGGGAATGGAAAGATACTGATGTCATTGTCAGATGAAGCAAAACCACATGAGAGGCCCGGACTCTGGCGCTCATTTATTAGATAGAAGTCTGGGGAAGAAGCTCGGGGACGTATGTGTCACAGCATTTTCAATGGCCGCCCTCCACAAACAAGGCTGGTTTACAAGGGAGGAACACATAAGATAGCAGGGGTTTCAGTTTTTAAACTACATCACTGAGTACACATTTGCTTCTAAACTTTAAAGCAGTGCTGAATTGCATTTGGATAGAGTTATAGCATGGCTTTAAACACACACGCACACCCAGACACACACCATGGAGGTAATCCAGTTACTCCTGCAGCACAGATGTGCACAAGAATGCTCTAAGTGATTAAGAAGGGGCTTTAAAGTGAGCTAATTAGAAACATCTTTCTTACTATGATCAACATTGATATTAGCTCTGAGTTCTGATTGGTGGAAATTTACATTTGAATTTAGATTCCACCTTCAGAAGTAGGAACACTGGCTGCACTTGCTCCTGTGCTTTGGAACTGTCTGACTGTGAGGACCTACGGTTTGAAACTCTGTCCATCAAGTCAGTTTTGAAAATAGAATTCTGTCCACGTAATAGAACTTCTTGTAACTAGCATTAATCCTCTTGCAGAAAGAAGGACAACAACAGTCATAAGTGCAGCAGTTTAAAACCTATCTTGACAGAAAGAAATCACTGTCTTGTAATAGCAACCACTCTACTCTGCTTTGATTAACGGCACAATGCTGTCTAGAGAGGCCAGTCACAGGACTGCTGAGACAGTAAAATACAGTAATCTATGGGAACCTGTTCAGCATACTGCTTGACAAAAACAGTTTACTAATAAAGTTTCAGTTTTTCAAAATGAATGATTACAAAGGAATATGAATCCTGAGAGCTGTAATATACATGACCTTATTTTAATTCTGTTTTATTTCCATAAACCTTACAGGATACTTTCTGCATGTTAACCTAAGAATCTTTCTGCCATTGAAACTTTTAAAGTTACAGTCACATAAAGGCCCGAAGGTCAGAAGAAACTGCTTCCTATTCGTCTCACACCCTGTGACCCAAGACATCCATCCATGGACAGCACAAGTTCACCCCTACTCTCCCAGGTCCATGTTGGCAAGGTCAAGAGTATGACTTCTGTAATTAGTAAAGAATAGCTTAGTTAGGTCATCTTCTAACAAATCATTATTGTGCACTGGGAAATAATACAGAGACACTCTGAAAGACATATTCCATCATGTCTCCCCTCTAGGCTTGAAGAAGCTGATGTTAATGGCAACAGAATTTGTATAAATAACTGGGGACCTGCCATCTTGCTTTATTTGTATTTTGTTTACAGTTCCAGAGAGTTGCTAACAATCTCAAGTCAGTTTACCTTTCTCTGAGGAGTCACAGACGTCTACACATCAGGACTGGGGATGAGGCAAAGTCCCTGTAAAATGCTGCAGTACAGGGCACTGCACCACCGCATCTACAGGACCAAACTGCCTTCAGCTCAGCCTTTAGGGCCAACACAGAAAAGGTAAGGGATATCTGGTTGAAAAAAATAAAAGTTTCCCACTTACTAAATGTGAATAATCAAACTGCTATCCAGTACACATTACACATCAATAAAGCTATTTCACATCAAGATCAGCTTCTTCAGAAGGAAAACACACCTGCACATTGTGGACAATGTGACTGACGGTACTGAGAGGGGAACTCAGAAAAAATATCCCAAATTCATGACCTTCCTTGTACTTTCTTATGCTCTAAATACCTGACTGGATTTCTCATCTTGCCCTGCTGGGTATACATAACATTAGTGGCCCAAAACTTCCCCGACACCTATATGTAGCATCTGCACTATGGGTTGGTATGCAAGCTGGGAACTAGGCTAGAGATTTAAAAACATACGCACAGGCCCACCCCTCCGCCGCCGCCGCTGCCGTCGCCCCTCGAGCCAGCGGCGCCATGTCTTCGCCTCCAGAAGGGAAGCTGGAGACCAAAGCCGGACGGACACCCGCCCGCCGTGAAAGCCGGCGGAATGTGGATTGTGCAGAAACACCCACACACGGGAGATGGGAAGGAAGAAAAAGACAAAGACGAGCAAGAATGGGATAGCACCAGCCCGCCCAAACCAACAGTGTACATCTCTGGTGTTATTGCCCGGGGTGACAAAGACTTTCCCCCGGCGGCTGCACAAGTGGCCCACCAGAAGCCGCATGCCTCTATGGACAAGCATGTTTCTCCAAGAACACAGCATATCCAACAACCTCGCAAGTGACCTGCGCCCAGGCCCCAGTGCCCTTTGCAGCCGAAGCACCCAGGCCCGCCCCCTACGATGCTCCCCTGACCAAAGGAACTTGTGCTTTCCGGGCAGTTTACTAAGTTCAGAAGCCTAAGACAAAGCAAAGTGAACCCCCACGATCTCAGATCTCCATATTTAAAACTAGAGAGGCTCCAACTGCAAAAGTTTTCCTTGAGTCCGAGTTATGTGTCACTGAAGGGTCACCGTACCATGACCCCTCCCTCCCCCCAGAAGTGCCACTGGCAGAACATGGCGAGTCCTGAGGAAGTCCTTCCTACTGGCAATCACTTAAAGTCCTTACTCTTGGGTCCTAAAAGGAAGAAGCCACCTTGGAGAGATTTGATAAGGTTAGAAAAGCAAAACACTATGATAAGGATTTTATAAATTGTGATTTCCTGCCCTACCATACCCTGTACTGGCCCCGGTCCATGGTTGCAGAAAAGTTAAAGGGCTCCTTTAGCTGTACATAGAACCTTCTAGAGTGCTGCTCACAGAGTACTCCTGGCTGTCCCGATGCTCTGTGACCTGCAGCATCTGCACCACCAACCATTCTGGAACTATTCACCAGGCCTGTGCTATTTCACTGAAGGAGGGGCCGGCTCCTTGAATCTTATGATCAACTTGGTATCCCGGGAGTGGGCCTAACAGGGAGCAGGACATACATACACCTCGAGACCCTGTTTGGTCAGTCTCTTCGTTCTTAATTACTGAAGGCCTCTTCAGTACCAAGAACCAAGGCTCATACTAGAGACCCAGGCTTGGGTGCAGCACTGCCATGGAACCCACAGCCTTGCTCTGTCCTATGGGACCAAATATAGGAAAGACCTTAGAGCAGGTAACACCAGGTCCCCTGTGCAGACCTTCTTCCCTTCTGGTACCTAACTCCTGAAACGTCCATAGTCCCTTTTAGTTCAACAACCTGAGGGGCCGCCCATGTTCCGTGTACTCTGAGCTATCCCTGGTGTGCCTCTGTGGGCTCTAGGCAGGTGGATCTCTGTGAGTTCGAGACCAGCCTGGTCTACAAGAGCTAGTTCCAGGACAGGCTCCAAAGCCACAGAGAAACCCTTTCTCGAAAAACCAAAAAAAAAAAAAAAAAAGAAAAAAAAGAAGTAAAAATGTGAAAATTCTGACATTAAAAGAGAATATATGGATAAGGAGCAAACGGTACTGCACAGGAAATCTTTGTCAAACCCATCAACAAGCTTTCAAAAACTGATTTACTTATTTTTATTTTATGTGTACTGATGTTTGTGTGCATGTGTCTTTGTGAGGGTGTTGGAGTTCCCAGAACTGGGGTTACAGACAGTTTTGAGTTGGCAGGTTGTGGGAATTGAACTGGTCCTCTGGAAGAGCAACCAGTGCTCTTAACCACTGAGCCATCTCTCCAGTATCCACTAAGAAGTTATTAAGACACATTTTAGAAGCAAGAGAGGGGAAAAAAAGAACACTGTATTGGCAATCGCAAAATCTGAAAGCATTTGGAGGATAAAACAGCAAATGGTAAAAATGCTCAGAAGTTTTAAGACAAAACAAAGGCAAAGTAAAAAGGTTAAAAAGTGGGGCTCAAGAGTCCTGTGAATCAAAACAGAAGCTAAACAAGGGACGGGCTTAACTTGCAGATACCCCATATGTACCAGGCGGGGTGTTTATCACTGCTAGTCATGCAGTAAGGGACTATAACCACCTAGGGCAAACTTGGGAGAATGAAGATTCCATATGAAAATCCTGGTTTTGACCACTTTGCAAGCCTCAGGTTCCTCACAGGAGAAATAGGAGAATTGCTGTCAATTTTCATACAGTCCAGAGCAGAAAGACTTGAAGATGTAAAAGATATAAAAATGAGGTATAAAAATTACAGACTAAATGTTAAGATTTTTAATATAAATGCTATTGGTAATAATAAATTTTGGTCAAAGTGAAAATCTGCTATTGAATAAAAGAGATTTGCTCAAATTGAGCCACACATTAAACAAAGATGACAATATCTAGCTTGCAGATTCTAAAGGGTAGATGTTCCCTGGAGAAAATGGAGAAAGTCATGGTGGTATTGTTTTGTTTTGTATTTTGAAATGTACTCCAGACTGCAGACAATACAGAAGACATGGTTTGAAAGGAGAAATTACAAAACTGGAAGAGAAGTAGCATGAAGAAGGGCTGGGGACTTCAACCATGAGGACACCATCTGGAAAGATTGCTTGGCAAAAATACAACATTAGATAAATTCTTGACTTACTTTGCTAAAAGTTTAAGTTCAAAGAAGGCAGATGATCCCAGCAGAGAAATGACTTTCCTGGACTTTCATCAGTCAGACTGCAATGGAGGCTGCATATCGGGTGGGGAAATTAACAGGAATTTGAAGCAATAGTAGCTACTGAGCATCAGAAAACTTTTGAAAGGAGGTAAAATGAGACTAAATAGCATTTGATATATGCACAGGTTGGAGAAGAATGTCAAAACCCCGAGAAAGAAATCAGTGTTATCATATGTCAAAGGCAGTGCAGGAAGTACAGGTGAGTGTGGCCATGATTAGTGGCTACTTCCAGAAAACTTCTAAAATCAAAATAAAAAATTGTTGCTTTAGTTTTCAACACCTCTAGAAACAAATGTGTGGCGTTAGTTTTACCGACAATAGAATTCTACTCCAAACGGATATTCTACAGTTTGATTTAATTCTGCCACTATTTATTGACCTGGAGATTGTATAGGATCCCTGAGGTTAAGTGCTCAGTACCAGAAGATGGCCTAACTTTAGATGCCCAGTCTAGGCATGAGGTACTTCTAACCAAAGGGCTACAAACTAGAAGGTGTGACATTCATTCTTTGGATTGATAACTGCCAGGATGGTGTACAGAGAACAGGAAAAACATTAAGTTCTTAGACTGCTGGGTTAATGTGAAACTCAGGGGGATACAGTGAGGGATAAGTAAAACTAAGACCTTCAGAAAAATCCATGTGGACAAGTATCACTTCAGAACCCCCTTCCTCCAGAAAGTTAAAATGCAGATATACTTTATGTGAGGAACACTGCTTCTACTAGACACCACAGGCTAACAAACAAAAAGCATGTTGACAGGAATGGGTTAATTCCATTGGATTTGTTGGTTGGTGAATTTCAATAGACTCCTAAACATTACAGGCTATTTTCAATGCTCTTGATAACCTCTAGAACTTGATAGTAAGACCTTATTGCTGAAGACAACACATACTTGAGTCACAGAACATAGAGGAGTCAAGTTGGTACTGACCTGGAAATTTCATCCTTACGAGATAGCCTTCACAGTGTTAGAAGGTACTGTGAATGTTGGAAGAGGTAAAAAGCAATCATCAATCTTATCTACTTGTGAACCTTGTAAGCTCTAATAATGACTGGCCCAGTAGGACATGCCCACTAGTGCAATAGTGGCACAACTCTCCTAAGAGTAACCAACCCATTTTCAAATTGGATGTATGCACTACTCCACAAGATGAAACCCGTGCCTGTGCCATTACTGGGTTAAAGCACAAATAGCTTAACAGGTCATATGCTCTTAGAGACAACTTATTACTATAATTTTTGCTAAATGGCATAGTATTATACAACTCCTAATGACATAATTATACCGATAGATAAGTGCATTTCTCAATCCTCATCAGAGAAGTGTAAGTTTGCAATTAATAGAGATTAATGTAGAGACTCACAACTGGTCAATGTGCAGAGAATAAAAGACAGCAGAATATCCAGGTCGAAGAGAAATATAGATACATACAGCACTCTCTCCTCCCAAGGCTCAGGAATCATTGGGAAAAGGGAGCAGTGAGTATTAGAGCCAGAGGCAGTGGATGACTAGTAAAAAATAATATTTTCTGGATACAGAAGGACAGCTATACAAAATCACATTGGTTGTGACAGCATGCACAAAACCTTTGCAAGCACAAGCTAGATCAAATCGAGAGGAGACTTGGGCATGGAGCTCCACCTCTAGCTAAGGAACTACTGGCAACAGTTAGCTGTTGGGAAAGCTCCTAGTAACTCAACCATGTTCTAGTGGAAAGCCATACATTCAAGAATATTTGGACACACAAATTACTATGGATGGGTTAAAAAAAGAGAAGATATCACACAAAGTTGGGTGAGTAGGTAAGGGGAGGTGGGTATGGGAAGTGTCAGGAGAAGGAGGTAAACATGACCAAAATGCAGGATGTGAATTTCTCCAAGAACTAGTAACAAAATACTTTAAAACAACAGCAGAAACAAATCACATAGTTGACTCCTATGGCAGCCAGTAGGGGTACTCTTATTCTTAATGATTTTCTGAAAGTTGCTATACTAACCTACATCCATGCTTGATTTTAAGAGACTTGCTATAAAAAAAAAAAAGACTCCTTTACTATCATGGCTTCCACTACTTCAGATATCCTGCCAGTGAGCACTAAGCCACCGGATAATGAAAGAGTCTGGTATTACTTCTTATTACCACATTACAGTGGAGCAGGGCTCTCTAGACAGTACTGCCAAGCCTGACTTGCAGAATTCAGCAGAACTCTGCAGTGCCAGCAAACTGGGGATCTCATACATACTTCACACAGCTCTGTACAACGGTTAAGAAAATTTGGACACACAAATTACTATGGATGGGTTAAAAAAAGAGAAGATATCACACAAAGTTGGGTGAGTAGGTAAGGGGAGGTGGGTATGGGAAGTGTCAGGAGAAGGATTAAATCTAGCTGATTAAATCTAGCTGCCTCACGGCCCACGGTGCTGCAGCTCCAGTCCCATCTTAGTAGTTGAGCTGCAGCATCGTGTATTATGCCTGGGACTGAAACCATTATTCGTGTGGTTTAGCACTGACCTTAAGACACGTTAGTGCTGTAAATGCCTAGTTCTTTTGCAACTGATATTGAAAGAGAATGAGAAAAAGAGGCTTTTTGAATATCTACTTGGCATTATATTCTACCTTGCATCCATTTTTGTAGCATATTTTCTTGAAAATGGAAAAAAACTTTTTAAAAAATTTTCTTTCATTTTTTTTAAAAAAAAAACAAACTATCTTTTTTTTTTCATTTTACATACCAATCCCAGTTCCCACTCCCTCTCCTATTCCCATTCCTTCCAATTATACCCATCCCACACTCCCCATCCACTCCTCAAAGAGGGTAAGGCACATTGCTTTGAGGAAGGTCCAAGTCCCTCCCTACTATAGCTAGACTGAGCAAGGTATCCATCCAAAGAGAATAGGTTTCCAAAAAGCCAGTAAAAGCAGTAGGGATAAATCCTGGTGCAACTGCCAGTGGTCTCACAGTCTGCCCCAGCCATGCAACTGTCATCCACATTCAGAGGGACTAGTTTGGACCTATGCTGGTTCCTTCCCTGTCCAGCTGGAGTTGGCAAACTGTTTCAGTGGGTGACCCATCAAGGTCTTGACCTCTTTGCTCATATTCTTACTTCTCCTACTCTTCAACTGGATGTTGGGAGTTCAGTCCAGTGCTCCATTGTGGGTCTCTGCCTGTTTCCAACAGTTGCTGGATGAATGTTTTATCATGATATTTAAGGTATTTATCAGTCTAACTACAGGGCAAGGCCAGTTTGGGCACCCTTTCCTCTATTGCTTAGGGTCTTAGCTGGGTCATCCTTGTGGATTCCTGGGAATTTCTCTAGTGCCAGGTTTCCTGCTAGTCCCATAATGGCTCCCTCAATGAAACTATCTCTTTCCTTGCTCTTCGTTTCTGTCTTTCCTCCATCTCAACTATTTCATTCCTTCAAGTTCAATCCCCCCCACCACTTCTTGGCTCCTCTTTCCCTTCTGTCCTCCCTTCTCCGCCGACCCCATGCTCCCAATTTTGTCAGGCGATCTTGCCTATTTCTCCTCTCCAGGTGAATCTCTGTACAATTTTCTTAGGATTCACCTTGTTACTTAGCGTCTTTAGGTCATGAACTATAGGCTCAATATCCTTTGCTTTACAGCTAGTATCCACTTACGAGTGAGGACATACCATGTTCATCTTTCTGGGTCTGGGTTACCTCACTCAGGATGTTTTTTTTTCTAGTTCCATGCATTTGCATGCAAATTTCAAGATGTCATTGTTTTTTGTTTTTTGTTTTTTTTTTTCCGCTGTGTAGTACTCTAATGTGTAAATGTGCCACATTTTCTTTATCCACTCTTCGGTTGAGAGGCATCTAGGTTGTTTCGAGGTTTTGTATATTACAAATAATGCTGCTATGAACATATCTGAACAAATGTCCTTCTAGCATCTGAGCATTTTTTGGGTGTATGCCCAAGAGTGGTATTGCTGGGTCCTGAGTTAGTTTGATTTCCAGTTTTCTGAGAAACCACCATACTGATTTCCAAAGTGGTTGTCCAAGTTTGCATTCCCACCAACAATAGATGAGTGTTCCCCTTATTCCACATCTTCTCCAGCATAAGCTCATTGATGTTTTTGATCTTAGCCATTCTGATTGATGTAAGATGGTATCTCAGAGTTGTTTTGGTTTGTATTTCCCTGATGGCTAAGGATGCTGAATATTTCCTTAAGTGTCTTTCAGCCATTTGAAATTCTTCTGCAGAGAATTCTCTGTTTAGTTCTGTACCCCATTTTTTAATTGGGTTATTTGGAATTTTGATGTCTAATTTCTTGACTTTTTATATGTTTTGGCCACAACATCCTGAACGTGCCTAATCTCAGCTGATCTCGAAAGCTAAGCAGGGTCGGGCCTGGTTAGTACTTAGATGGGAAAAAAAAACTTTTAAAAATTGAAGTTGTCAGAGAAACCCTGTCTCGAAAAACCAAAAAAAAAAAAAAAAAAAAAATTGAAGTTGTTGGTGTCCCTTAGACCTGCTAAAATCACTTTAGTGGATGTTTTAATTTTTAGTACAGTTGAAAGCTAATAGTGCTCTGAAAATACTTCCATGTCCTTCAAATTACCTGGTGCCTGAGGTACAGTTTGGCAATGGTTTATTTTTGTTTTAAGAGGCTAAGCAGTTGAGAATAACCATCTTAGTGACAGTTTAAAACAAGCTTATTTTTCCTTAAGGTGAGTTCCCAGCATTCACTGACAAAGACATGTGTCTACTTTGATGGACAGCTTAGCCTTGTCTCCAATTATCTGTCATAGCAGACAGCATAGCAACCTTCGGAAGAAATCGGGTTAAACTCAAATGCAATGAAGATATCCTATGCAGTTTAAAGAATATACCATAAGATAGATTTCATTTCCCTACTTAATGGCTTATTTATTAAAAAATCATTAAAATTTTTATTTAGTATAACATTTAAAATTATAAAAAAAAGACTATGGCCATTTTCATAACATGAAAAGATTGCCACTGAGACTCTATATGTCAAGTACAAAGAAAATGATGGGGTAACAGCCCACAGTGGAATTTTATTTAATATTTGACAGATGTGTAGAACCTCTGAGGCACATACCTGTCAAGTTTCAAAGAGGTCAATAATATGGATGTTAAAAAAGGTTTAAAAATCCTTCATCTCAATATTTGTCAGAAGTCAACTTCTGAAAATAAAATTAAACGAAACGCCACACAACGCCATTAATAGTTTTGCTAAATGGCATTAAAAAAGGGCATTCGTGAATGCATGGGTTAACACCATCATACATCCGTTCCTTCCTAACTTTACTCCTATTTCATCAGACTATTCACAGCTTTAGCTGGACTCCCTTTGTGTTGTATGTAACACAGGAAAATGCCATCACAACACTTCAATAGTTACATGGCTTTATGAGAAAAACGGTTCCAAATGTTTCCTCAGACCTTCCCAACCACACCCAACAACATTATTATATTGTGTTTCCCCATTGCTCCCAATACTTAATTTGCCTCTCTTGAAATGATACTCGGATAGGAAACTTATACTTAGTAATATATATGTTGTTTCAAAAGACCTTGTGTATATGATTATTATATATGTAGGATGTCAAATAATTTATAGCTGTCCATTAATTGACAAAAAATACTCAAAAGTTTTGCTTATTAAAAATTTGAGAAATTACTTTTTGCCCCTAACTAAAGCTATCCAAATAATCATTTTATGACAACTAAATTTAACACTGAATATAGTCAAGATTTATCATAGTACATTTAAAATCACTTTAGTTAAAATATAATTACACCATTTCCTCCTCCTTTCCCATTTAACCCCTCCCAAATTCATGGCCTCTTCTTTAACCATTGCTTTTACATATACTTATAGACAAATAAACACAAAAATACAACCTAGTGAGTCTGTTCAGTGTTACTAGCATGTACGTGTCTAGGCCTGGCCACTTGGTATTGGGTAAGCAACCAGCTTACCTTGAGAAAGAATAAATTATTCTCTCTCCAGTTGTTTGCTGCTTGCAGCTTTTCATCTATGGGTGTGACCCTTGAGATTTCCCTCATCTATGTTGGAATGTCAACTGCTAGAATTGTTCAGACCTTTTCTTTAGGCAGCCATATTGTTGTGATTTAATGATTGTAGCGTTCCTATAATAGAGAGAAGGCACACTGTAACAGCAAAGTTACTGGTCCTCTGGTTCTTATAATCATTCCGTGTTCTCTTCCATAATGTTCCCCTAAAGAAGAGTTGTGCTGTTGATATATCAACTAGGACTGAGCATCCCACAGTGTTCTCTGCATTTTGACTGGTTAAGGCTTTCTGTAATGGTCTCTGTTTATTGTGAAGACAAGCTTCTTTGATGAAGAGTGATATTAATACTTATCTGTGGGGATAAGGATAAGCATTTAGAGTATAGTTAGGAATTATAATCGTTTAGGAAAGTGACATCATAGTCATATGTTATTGGCTTGGAACACAGTATCAGCAATGATACTGTTGAGTGGGCCTCAAGTCCAATTAGACAGTTGTTGGTTATTCCCAAAATATTAAGTGCTACTATTGTACCTTTAGAAATATCTTACCATACTGGTCATTTTGTATCTTGTTGCATATCTTAAGTACCTAAAATTAAATTTCTTTTTAAAAATAATAATAATGAAATATAATTTATTTTTGATGTAGTACATATTTGTAGTTCACATATACAATATGTTCTAAATCATTTACAAAAGTGAAATGTCCATATATTTCAGGAAGTTCAGTACAAGAACTACTCTTCATGTCAGTTTAACATTGGATTCTGTCCTCAGGGGCTCTTGTTACATACAGAAACCACCCTATTTTAAATGATTTTGGAGCTTTTTGTGGGGAGGTACTATGTTCAGTAAATAGCATCTGAGTAGAAGTAGCCCAAATGACCATTATTGGGAAATGATTAAACAGACTGGAAACTATACATACCATGGAAAATTACTCGGCTATAAAAGGGAATGAATAACTGAGGCATGCTAAGAACTAAGGTAAAGGAAAGAAATTAGATAGAAAAAATTCATTGTTATTCAATCCCAATTAAATGAATAACTAAATCTATACATTTAAAACACAGACTGTAGGTTGTCAATGTTTGAAAAGAGGAAAGAATGAGGAGAAACTGGATATCTGGGGTAAAATGACCTCACTTTAGAAGGATTGAAAATTTCTGAAGTACACAAAATTAGTGGATACACAAATTGTTATATAGACTTACTCTTCTTTCGCAGATGATTACTTTCATATTGTGTAAAATTCACCCCAATACATTTCATTTTATGAAAAATATTTTTGTGTCTACCCATAGTTAGGCACTGAGCAGAACACATGGAGCATGACTACACTCTGAGTGGTGTCTCCTTAGCTCTACTCAAGCAAGATCAGGTGGGGTAGCACATGAGCACATAGCATGCAAGTGAAAAGGAGAGGCTTCAGGCTTCAAGAGAAATAAACAAAAGGTAGCGTACAACCACTCTGCTCTAATTCAAAACTTCAAGAGCAATTTTTTAAAAGCTTTGATATGGGGAACACTCATCCATTGTTGGTGGGAATGCAAACTTGTGTAACCACTTTGGAAATCAGTGTGGCGATTTCTCAAGAAATTGGGAGTCAACCTACCTCAGGATCCCACAATTCCACTCTTGGGAATATACCCAAGAGATGCCCAATCATACTACAAAAGCATTTGTTCAACTCTGTTCATAGCAGCACTATTTGTAATAGCCAGAATCTGGAAACAACCTAGGTGCTCCTCAATAGAAGAATGGATAAAGAAGGTGTGGCACATATACACATTAGAGTTCTACTCAGCGGTAAAAAACAATGACATCTTCAATTTTGCATGCAAATGGATGTAAATAGAAAACACTTTACTGAGTGAGATAACCCAGACCCAAAAAGAAGAATATGGTACTTACTCAATCATAAGTGGATGCTAGCCGTAAACAAAGGACATTGAGCCTATAATTCATGAGAAGCTAAATAAGAAGGTGAACCCAAAGAAAAACATTTATCCTCCTGGATATTGGAAATAGACAAGATTGCCAAGCAAAAGTTGGGAGCATGGGGGTGGGGGTAGGGTGGGGGTGAAGTGAGATGGGGAGAGAGAAGGGAGAAGGGGAAGACTGGGGAGAGCTTGGGGGAATGGGATGGTTGAGATGGAGGAAGGGTGGATATGGGAGCAGGGAAGAAGATATCTTAACTAAGGGAGCCATTTTAGGGATGGCAAGAGACTTGGCTCTAGAGGGGTTCCCAGGTGTCCAAGGGATTTCCCCAGCTAGGTCCTTGGGCAGCAGAGGAGAGGGTGCCTGAAGTGGCCTTCTCCCATAGCCACACCGATGAATATCTTGCATATCACCATAGAACTTTCATCTGGTGATGGATGGAGAGAGAGACAGAGACCCACATTGGAGCACTGGATTGAGCTCCCAACACCCAGATGAAGAGCAGAAGGAGGGAGAACATGAGCAAGGAAGTCAGGACAGAGAGGGGTGCGTCTACCCACGGAGATAGTGGGACTGATCTAATGGGAGCTCACCAAGGCCAGATGGACTAGGACTGAACGAGCATGTGATCAAACTAGACTCTCTGAATGTGGCTGACAATGGGGGTGGACTGAGAAGCCAATGATAATGATACCGGGTTTTGGTCCTACTGTATGTACTGGCTTTTTGGGAGCCTAGTCTGTTTGGATGCACACCTTCCTAGACCTGGATGGAGGGGGGAGGGCCTTGGACTTCCCACAGGGCAGGGCACACTGACTTCTCTTAGGACTGGAGAGCGAGGGGAAGGGGGAGTGGGAGGGAAATGGGAGGATGGGAGGAGGTGGAAATTTTTAATAAATAAATAAAAACTGTAAAATAAAAAATAAAAACTTTGATATATAATAACCCACAAAGATATGTTTTAAGTAGCCATACAAATTATGCTATAATGTTGAAGAGAATCAATTTTCTTTTCTATTAACAAATTTTGTAGATACAGGCAAGGAATGCAGACAGAAAGAAAAAAACCCTGGAATTCTGGTAATTTGATGAGATGTTAAATGCTTATAATATAATAATTTAATAGTTCAATTCTCCTTTAAAATAACTTTCGATAGCTAGGTGATCTTGGATGAAAAATAAACCCATTGCTTCAGTTTAAAAAAGTGTAGTCTGACAGTCAGAAGCCCTTTCTTCAAATGTAAGACCTTAGTTAAAATAGTAGTCTCTCAGGGGCTTCATTTCTTCACAAAGAGAAGCTTGATATTATTGCTTACACATTAAATTGCAATGTCCTCGCTTGACACGTGACATCAAGAATGTTTTTCATTAGTCCCATCTTCTGCTGTCCCTAGCTAAAAAATATTTCTAATCATTCAGTGTTGTGAATATCCAATGCAGTCAACACACATCTGCACATAAACAGAGAGAGAGAGGGGGAGAGAGAAAGAGAGAAAGAGAGAGACAGAGAGAGAGACAGAGAGAGAGAGAGAGAGAGAGAGAGAGAGAGAGAGAGAGAGAGAGAGTGAAAGACAGAGAGAGGAGAAATACATGACTTGAAATGGAAAGAGAGAATTCCATTATTAGATGACATCTAATTTGAAAAGTATGCTCCAAAATTTTTCACATGTGGGCAAACGAAAAGTATACAATTTTCCCCCATAGTTACAGATATATGGCCATCACACAGACATGAGAACATATCTGCAGATTTCATGGTTATAAAGCAAGCTAATATTAATTAGTCTTATAGCTTATAGCTCAATGCCAACTGTAAAAATAGGTTTACTTCTTCAATCAATTAAAAACAAAAGTGTAATTCTATCTAGACTTAGGGAGTAATCAGAGAGTTGAGGTATTATGTTTACACATAAACAATTTATCCATTGCTGGGTATTATAACAAAAATAAGGAGCAACTATATAGCTAATATTGTTGGCAATAAAATATTTAAAAACAACCAGAAGAATAATGTCTAAAGAAACTTACAATATAAGTAGAAAGAGATAACAATACAAATCATAAAGTATGGAAAATTATTTCTTTTTAGCACATAGTTTAAAACTAATATAAATTTTAGAATTAAAAACTAACAAATAATTTCTTATTAAAATTAAGGGATGGCACATAACTTTCATTTTATAAAGGAGCACAAAATGGAGAGAAAGCTTGTGCATTATTGAACACAACACTCAGAAGAACCTGTCCCTTTATCTTCTCGCATACTTACTAAGAATGTACTTCAGTTGGCGAAACATCTCACTGGTTACTACTCTGTGACAGTTCTTCACTGCATCGTTACAGCTTCAGTTCCCCCAAACCAAACTGTTATGGGCTTAGGCTGAGCCTGAGGTATTTTGGAAGTTGTGGAACCTACAGGGCGTTAGCCTAGTGGTTGGGTGGCCTTAGAGGGACACTGGGACTGCAGACCAGTCCCTCTCTTTCCTGAGCACTACAAGGAGAGAAGTTTCCTTCACAACGCCCAACCACTGGTCAGCCCCAAGAAGACTGAATGCTCAGAAACGAGGCCAGAGTCCCCTATTCCTCCTGTGTGCTGGTTACTGTGTACTTTCTGTGAAATATATCCAGTTTCCTAAAGTCTCTGCTTTAGGTATGTCATACCTTCGGTAATCACTTCCTGATTTCTCTGTAAGTCAGTCCTCAGGTTATAATTTATATGTAAGTTAGGGCCAGCAATGAGAGTGCCACCAGCTATCTCCAACATGCTGACAGCCTTGGCTTCCTTAAATTTCTTCTAATTTACAGGACCTTTCTAAAAGGGACCCAGTGGGCTGAAAGTTTTAAAATGTGCATCTTGAAAACCACTTGATAAAATGTGATTGAAGTTACTTATTACTTGCAGAGGTATGGCTGACTTGCTAAGAAACTATTCCTCTTTAAGGAACAAGTGGCATCCAGTTAGAGTAACAAAAACAGGGAGTACATACTCTAAATTTCTAATAGCAACAGGTGATATAAGTAAAAATTTCCCATTGCTCCCATGCATATTGGTTTTACATTAAATACACCCCAGAAGAAGACAGCCAAAGTTGTTTTTTGAACATCTTCAACTTTTTAAAAGTTCAGAACAGAAATGTCCAGATCAGTTTAATTTATATGTGCTTGCTTGTGCAGGCAAAACTGGGCAGTAATATCTGTACCAGTTCGAGTAAAGCAAAGTCTCACAGCAGTATTTTAAAATAATGAGATTCTACGGATTGTTTATTATTATTTGCTTCTGCATGTGGTGGACAGCGTTTGAAAATGTTACTTTATTTCACCAGATCTATGCCATCTTCTAAAAGGAAAAGATAAAAGGACCATGGATGTTTTTTCCTGTTTTCCCTTCTTGGAAGTTTAGGACACTTGTCTGTTAGTAAAGGACACCCTTCGCTGTCTACTACCTACATCAAAAGAATGTGTGCCAGAACATTCTATGTCACTAAGGCCCTAAAAGCCCAGGGCCATAATGATAAGAGGATCCTGCAGGAGGTGTCGGAAAATCCAATAACTAGAATAAAAGAAAAGAAACAGATGGGATGAAGCAAAGTAAGAGTTTATGAGGAAAGAAGCTTAAATAGGTGATAGTCTAGGAGCCCGAAAGGGGTGGTGGTGGGGAGGGTGGCTAAAGAGGGAGACTTCAAAGAGACAAGGCAGATAGCAAACAATAGGAGCTCTCACCTGTCAAGACACTCAGAGCTCTTTGTTCAACACTGGGAAGGCAGGCCATGATTCTCAACCAGTGAGGAGGACTTATTGTCACCATTCTGCATTTTGTCTGCATCAATATGTGCCAGTAAGTTACCCTTCCTACGGTGTATTCCAATTATATTGCTATTATTGAAAACATTTTTGTATTTTAGTTGTCACACATTCAATCACTCACTCCTTTTGTCTTTAGAAAAGATTTATTGTGCTAAATGTTGTACTAAACACTATTATTGTCCTTGAAAATTTCATGACTCTCTCCACTAAATATATTCAAACATTATAAATTTGGGTATGAGGCATCTTAATACATAAGAGATAAACTGTGATGGCCAGGTTGAGTAAGAACACGTTTGGTCACAGTAAGAACAGCCGATTTCCTTGGGTGACCCCTAAACTATATAGGAAGGTGAAATGCCGTCCTCACTGAAATCAGTGCAAAGGAGAACACTTCCAGCTAGTTGTTCCCTATCCCCTCCCATACTGGGGATTAACTGCAGGGCCTTGAGCAGGACGAGCAAGTGCTGTACCCCTCAGCTATATGCCCCAGTCCTCTTTTTGCTTTGAACCTACTCTGTTGTCTAGGCAGGCCCTGAATTTGTGTTCTGTTTGTCCCACACTCAGAATGTTGCATTACAGATCTGTGCCATTGGGCCAAACTTAGGAAGACATTCAACAGTATCACTGACATTTCTTCAGGATATATAGGCTAACTCTGTAGAAACAGAAAAGATGCTAAGGACCAGGCTACCCACAGTCACTGAGACTAACTGAAGGTAAAAACTAGTAAGAAACAAGAAGGATAACACAGTAGGGGCTTGATGGCAGGCAGGCTACTCCATGGCTAATTAAAACTGCTGTGCTTGAGACAAGCAACAACAAAACAGCAACAAAACCAACCCCCCAAACAAACAAAACAAACAAACAACAAAAAAATAGTACACTGACAGAAAAAAACAACAAAAATACATGGATTAAAAAGCCCAGATATGAAGAGGCTCAGTGGTTAAGAGCATTACCCTAGGACCCACATCAGGAGGCTGAAGGTCTTAGTTCCAGAGGATCTGAAACCCTCCAACCTTGACAGGCAGCTGCATGAACATGATGCATGTAAACTCATGTAGGCACACATATATATGCACATATTTTAAAAACTATTTAAAAAGGAGTATGAAAACTTTCATTTGGATTTGGGCTTACAGGTCAGGACTACATCCCAAAATGAGCACTGCAGAGGAGCTGCGAAACCTCACCTGCTGCTGGTAAGCTTTGTTTTGTCTGCAATTGTCTAGAAAAGGCCACTTTAAAAAGACATTAAAAGATGCATTAGAATTAAAAAGTCCTATGGGTCTTCATAAAGTATCGAATGACTACTACACAGGGTTACTAGCTTCAGCTAGAATCAACCCGAGCTAAACGTTTTTAAGACAGCTCAAAACACTCTACAAGACGCTATCTCTCTATCATTCATCCACCTACTGATTCATCTGTCATCTGTCTCATACTGCCTTCATGATGACTTCTCCACAAGAAAGGCAGAGGGTGGTTAGACCTAAACACATGAAATAGACCAACAGAACAGAGATCTATCCTTAGTGCTACAGACCAATCAGGAACTAAGACACAACAAGATTATAACTATAACTTGCTAAAAGGTAGAACCAAGATATTAATGCAGATCTACCTCTTCTATAGTCAGTCCTTGCTCTTTCTACAAGAATATCATAGAACTTTTTACAGCATAAGGAACAAAGTGCAATGATGGAAAGAAATGTGGCTCATATGCTTGGAGAACCATGGATGCATCCACCAAAGTTCACTGATGGGCGTAGTCGACCGGTAAGTTAGAATTAACCAGACAAGCTCAATACAACAGAACAAGTTTAATAATTGGAAAATGGGGAAACTCACACAACCTGGGAAAAAGTTCCCATGTCCATAATACGAGAGAGTGCACCTGGATTCCCAGGTTTTTCTTCCCTGGCCCCAGGCGGCCACACCCTAGCCAAATGTGATTGGCTGACCTTCCCCATCAGTTCACAGTGGAAGAAATGAGAAACAAAGAAGATGGGGAGTGACAAATGCTTAGATGGCTAGCTGATAAAAATAGGTTTTCAGTTTTAGTTGGTAGTATTTGATGGTGTTCTTAATATAACAATGTTATATTGGGTGGTATTTTCAGAAGGCTATAGTGTATAGGAAATGTGGGGTTTGGAGGGAAAGGACAGGTTAAGGCTAGAAACTGAGCAAATATGTAAACTAGTATACCACTTCAAAGGGAGGTAATGATGACTGTTGCTATGTCAACTCTAGCAATAACTGAACCAAAAAGAGTCAAAGGTGAGACAAATTTTCTAACAGGTACAATATATGATTAGTGTTGATTTTAGTTGTTTAAAATATTAAACTTGGTGCTGATATAACCATGAGATATCATTATCCATATAGGCTGTCCAAATGAAGCTATTCCTGAACAAAATGAAACTTATAATCATTATGTCTCTACTACCAGACTTTCCACCTGCATTAACACCAAATTGTAACATTTAAGACCCAGTATCAATAGGTTTGGCATTGAATAAGGTGGATTGATGCTACCACCGACAGATCAAAAGTCAGGGTAAGTTAAAGGATTTTAGTGGCACGGTGTTTCATACCTGATTTGGAATATGCCTGCATATCCATTCACTCACCCAGCCATCTACCCACCTACCTACCCACCTATTGGAGGAATTAAGAAGAATTTAAAGTGATTCTAAATTAACTGTAACAGCAACATATATGAATGACAATTTCTGCTTATTTCAAGGCATTTTATTATGCCTGGGACTAGTAGCATATGCCTTTAATCCTGGGACTGGAGAGGTAGAGGCAGTCTGATCTTTGTGAGTTTGAAACCGGCCTGGTCTACACAGTAAGTTCCAGCCCAACCATGGGTAAGTAGTGAGACCATGGCACAAAAAGACAAATAAACAAAACCCCTAAACCCATTTTATTATTAACACAACTTTTCCAAATTTACTATTATATCATTGGTATTATCGTTGCTGTAAAGTAACAATTATAAAGGAAACTGACATTTGTTTTTTAATTTGTTAACATATTTCTCATTGTTAAAACAACTTGACAAGCTATCAAGAGTTGAAAAAAGGAAGCCATTATCAATTATCCAACAAAGCAATTGTAACCTGTATAAAGTCATTATATAACAAGATTGACAGGAGTGCCATACTTTGCCACTGATTACACCAGGGAGTTCACTGAGATTTTAAACAGTGATGCTCCCAATCAGATACTCTATGCTCTCCTCACAAGGGCTAAGAATCTATTGTCACAAGTAAAGATACAGAATACGTCCTACGTGCCTGGTGGCTGCTGCACCAGAGTAAGTGCTGAAGGGAAATAACATATAGAGTCCTGGAGAGTCAATGAACTAGTATGGGGCCATATATGCAAGCCTCAGACAACTAGAGAGTAATAACATATCATACAAACAAGTGAAGAACTCACTGTCTAGTAGAGTATCTGTGGATGTCAGAGACTCAGGGAAGGGAAGGAACAATATCAGAGCGAGTGCTTATAATAAATATATGTCAAATGCAGAAAACAGCCTTTCTCTGTCCTTTTCTTCCAAGTATTCACTTGCTGATCAAATATCTGTCCTAAATACATGTTGGAAACAATAGCCAACAAGGTAACAACTAACCCAGCTGTGTCTAAAGGATAACTGA
>NC_052053.1:35633992-35666492 GCF_903992535.2 Arvicola amphibius | reverse complement strand
TATCGGATTATGTCTGAAAGATCTACGCACCCTTCTCACCCAAGCTGCTTAACATGGTTCCTTTTCATTTCATAATCTGACTTCCTAAAAGTCTTGTTGAGGAACGCATTTTTTTTTAACCAACTAAATAGCTGCTGAAGGGAAACTCAGAAATGGAAACTTTGTTACTGTTTCAATAAACTGAAAACTGTCCGGTGAAAGGAGACATTTCTAGTGGCCTACAACTTATCGCTACCACCAGGCAACTCTTTTCTTCCTTACGTTTTTTTAAAGCAAGGACTTGCACAAGAGCAAGAAAGATGGCATCATCGCTGGTTTTGTGGGTTGCATCGTGAGGGAGCTGCTTCGAAAGTGGGCTTTAGGTCTTAACTGGGAGCAAACTGTCAAGTTAGGAAAGAACACAGTAGAGGTAAGAAGACTGTGTCTTCCCAGTGGGATTCTAAGAACAAAGCTTTGAGAAGAAACCGTCTGAAATACGAACTAGAAAGATGTATCTCATGGGTCTGAACTAGTTCCAAATAGTGTTTTCCCTCTAGAGTTTTCCATGAGATGTCAACCACTTGTTGAGTGTTAAAATACTCCAGTTAGAGAATGCCGTACTTCCTTTCACATTCCAGGCAGTTTCTAACCAGTGTTTGGAACTTGAAACCACTGCCAAGCCTAAACACATCTGGTTGATTCCAGGCCACAAATAGCACTGGAACGCCTTCAACACCTTCCATAGCTGTCATACTTAAAGCTTTATTTCCAAAATAGAACTGACAAAAAAAATTATCAACCTGATGCTCCAGAGTTAAAGTCAAATGTGTGGCGGGGAGCATGATGTACCATTCTAACGTACGCGAAGCTAGGTGCTTCTGTTTCCGGCTACGAATGCTCATTTGGGCTAATTAAATTAGAACACCAGCATTAGTAGATGTAACCCCATTCTCATTTGCTAAGTGTCATATTATAAGATTAGGAGCCCATTCCGCCCACTTCAGGTATTCAGTTATATGGTGACATACAGTCTCAATTAGTAATCAAATATCTTTAATAATGTTATTGAACGCCTCCAGGGCATGCCACTACTTAGAAAATGCAGTAGAACGGCTATATGTCGTTGCATTGATGGTCTTCCTTTTACTGGAACATCCAATAGAAATTTAGTGATGAGTGATATGGGAAGGCACAATATTTAAGTAGGAATTTTTTGTTTATTTGTTTTGGTTTTTTTATCCATAAGATGCATAGGAAGGAGAAAAAGACAAGATCTTCTGAGTAAATTGGTAGCATGGGGGTCATGGGGGAGAGGAGGGGGAAGAGAGAAGAAAGGGAAGGGTGTGGAGAAAAATGTATAATTCAATAAAAACAATAAAAAATGTTTAAAAAAAGAATTTGTTAGGCTCACCAATTGGGGAAATGCAGACGGCATTATATTAATCTATTGCAAGGCAGCTAATAGCCCAAAGATAATAAGTTTAATTTAAGACATAGAAGAACCATTCTTTAAGTTTGGGGAAATGTTTCAGATGAGGTAAGCTGGATGATAGAACATTCTGGTAGAGTAGTAGAAATCCGGGTAGATAGCAATAGGAGATAGAAATGTATTTGAGTAAACCTTAGGAGTATTTTATTCTTTTTTTTTTTTTTTTTTTTTTTGGTAACATTTCAAGAACTGTTCAAGCTTCTATGGTCCAATTTTGGTCTTGTTTGTTTTTTTGTTTGTTTGTATGTGTAGATTTAAAGTACCGATGTTACTGGGAGAAAGGTAAAACATTAGTAGGAGTAACAGTCATGCCATAGAGGCAGAATGGTATAGTGCTCAATAAGGGTGGTGAGCTATGGAGGTTCACTGAAATCCGTCTTTTAGGACAGTCTGTGGTACAGTCTCAGGTATGTCAACTGCTTTGAGAATCAGGGTCTTTGCAGATAAAGCAAAGTCATTCGGGGACTTAGCCTGAGGACTGGACATAGATAGAATATGGAGAGGATATGTAAAGTGCTTAGCACAAGGACTTGATTGTGAAAGGTCATTAGGGTCGAATCACTAAACTCTTATCCATTAGTACATATTCAACCATTTCCTAAATTCTAAGCAAGATGCATGCATCAAAGAGCAGGGTATATACAAAAAAAAAATAAGTTCAAGTGGAGATAAACAACACATAAAATGTTCTTGTTGCTTTAGTTGTTAAAGCATGCATGAACAAAACTGTCCTATGATGTCTTTTTGATATTACTGTCTCATCATCTCAGGACCAAAGGTGGTGAGTTAGGTCGTTCATGGAGGGAAACTTTTTGAATGATCTTTAAGCCAGTAGAGCTTTTGATTTTCTAAACACGGAAAACCAGAGCAGCATCTGGACAGAAAGCAACCATCCTCCAATACAGACTTGCAGACCTTTTAGGAATGCTTGGGAGATGGATGTTATGAAGACAGGCAGCCAACTTTCAAAGAATTCATTTGATAATAGGCACTGTGCTTGTAATCGGACTGCTTCACTCTGTATCATAAACCTGACAAAATTCAAGGAAAAGGGGCTCAACTGTGACGCCGTGCAGAGGACAAAAGTGGGGTGTGGCTGAGAGCTTTGACACTTACCTTGCACTAAAAATTCTACTAATTTTGAGAACATCAGTAGCAAGTATTTAATAAATTCAACCTAAAATAGAAGCTAACTTGGGAATTTATTTCATTCTAATTTGTTTGATTAGTCCACCTGACTCAAATCAAAATGTTCTAGAAACAAATTTCTATATGAACAAGATTCATAAAAACGCTCAAATTGTTATTAAGTTAACCAAAACATTTGGGGACAATTTTTTTTTAACTATTATCTAGGTTCATGATCATCTGGCAGTTAGAACGAATAGTAAAGCTAATAACAAAGAGAAGGTTTGTGGCAGGAAAAGTTGCCGTCTGACTAAGGAACAAAATTGACCAGATTACTTAAATTAAAATTATTTAAAATTTAGATTCTGTCTACTCAAAACTAGAAAGATTTTTATCTCTTTTATAAATAGGGGTGATTGATTTGAAAGTACCAACCACAATGTCTCAACAGAGAAAGCCCTCAGCAAGTGTCAGATTAAAATTTAGGTGCAGTACAAATGAGTCCTTGACAGTGCCTACCAGAAGGTTCAGATCTTTTATTTCAGCCATTGTTCGTGACAATTATTCCAATTGAAGATAACATGTACATAGTATTACCTTCTCTGTACTATCCAGGGTACCCCCTCCCACAAAAACAAATAAATAAAACCAAGCAAACAAGCAAGCAATAAGCCATTGGCAAGAGAATTAAGCAGTATGACTTTGGTATCTGCCTAGGAAATAGATAGATTGAGGCAAAAGAGCACAAAATCCCAAGAATAAATAGACACTAATATTCTTCTTAATTTAAACAATTCTATAGACAGATAACAAACATACTTTATCAATGACACATTTATAATCAACATGTAATAACCAAATCACAATTCAACTTCATTGCCCAGCCTTAGAGTCAAGACAGTTCTCTCTATAATATTCATATTAGTTCATTTAAAAATATTACTAGATCTTAATATAAACAAATAAAAGGCTTATGGGGCCCAGTTAGAAGAAAGTAAACTAAATTTACACATACATCATACTGACACGTTTCATGAAGAATTTTGTTTGGATGGAACCTAACACAATGACAGTAGTAATGTCGTGAGATGTTTGGTCAAGAGACCAAAAAGTTAACATATTGGAAACTTGACAAGCTAGTATGCCAACAGGAGGATAACTGATCACCAGTTTAGAGAAACCATTGGATGGTTCGCATCCTGTTGCTAGGCAATGTTTCTAGGCAGCAGATCTCTCATCTTAAAGGACCAGAATATTTTACTTTTAAAATAATGAACTTTTTTAGAAAAAAATCAAATATATATGTTTTTGTGTTTGTCAACTTTTGGGTCTCTCAACTAGCTGAACACCTATGAAGTTTATGGACTAGCATATTTATAGGAGATAAATATATTGACAAGATGTCAATATGTATGACAGCCCTCACTAAAATAAAAGTTTTACACTCACCATTTAGTAAATGATAGAGTTTGCATATGGTCATATAATAAGACCAATCAGAGAGGGAAAGATGCCTTCAGGGATGTGCCTATTGTAGCTGAATAATGAAATACAAAATATATTTGAGGTTGATTAAAATTAAAGTAAATTTAGGCATGAAAATAATTTTTTACTCTGTAAATACTCAAATAAGACTCAGAATTAAAGAAAGTATAATAGATGAACAGTGTAGGCAAATTTTGATGTCTCAAATATATTGCTTAAGTATAAAATCTGTGTAGATTTGCTAATCAATTTGGGGTGTTTTGCAAGTATCATTAATTAACCTTTTAAAATAATAGCCACAGGGATCACGACTGGAGGAAAAGGAGCTAAACTGGTTGGGTGAAGAGCACAGCTGTTAGAAGCTTGGGTCTCATCACAGAGTGTCCTCAGCGTTAGTTGTCCAGCAGATGACAACTTCCCCCCGTGCTCAGCTGGAGTCTGGTCACGTGTGCTACCTCCAACACATACATGACAAGTAAGATTCGGAGTCCTTGTGTTTTCCAGGGTATCCTTCACTATCAGAATGTGTACCGTATCTGCAGGTGGCTAAAATCCAGCACCACCTTTTCTCCTTTGCACCCTTACTACTTCCCCCCACACAAATTAATGCTATTTTTGCCCTTGTTTAAAGGAAGAAGTTTTCCTACATTTCCTTACTCCTTTTCTCTTTTCTAATATTTTGAATAAGACTTGATACCCTCCTCTCACACCCAGAGCTAATACAGCTTGCCATAGCTCTAGAGGAAAAAACCTGGGAAGGGGTTAGGGTCAGGGTGAGGCTAGGTTGCCTCGTTCAGGACAGGGGGATGGGGAGGAGAGAGGGAACAGGGATGGAGTCCTACAGCAGAGCTGCAGAGCTGATCTTGGCTTGTGGAAAATATTTTTTACATGATGGCACTTTTAAGAAAAAGTAATGCACCACCTCTTTAGTCATAAGGAGCCCTTCACTTTGTAACTGTTGCTGATTAATGACACATGAGTGGGAGAAATATTATTTTAGTCTTTCAATTACAGGAAGATTCAGTTTCAGTAGTTCATTTGGCCTCTTGCTTTTCTTTTATGGAAATAACACATAATTGATTCAAAAGTGGCCAATCTATGGAAACCATACGAAGTCACCCCAAACCATGGCTTACTTGATGTTTGGATGATTACACTAATATATCACTGACCAGATTTATTATAAGATTTGTACACATATATAAATTCATCATAGCTTAAGAATTTGAAGATACTTTCAATAATTAGCTCTTGTCATGCCATTTCATTACCCTGGGCATTGAAATATTTCTTTGACATGATATGTAAATTTGTTTTACAGATAACTTGGAAGTTAGGAAGACAAGCACACTCATAAACACATGAATAATCCAATAAACAGGCAACACAGAAGTCCTGCTGAGTTACGCAAAAGCATTACTTCTTTCTTGTTGAAGATATCAGCATATGCTACATCTTATGTCGCAAAAGTGTACTCATTAAATATTATGATATGTACAGCAGGCCGGAGAGCTCTAGCTAGCTAGTCAAAGTCGCTCATACCTGTGTGTTCGTATTTATGTCGCAGAAGGGAACTGCTTTTCTGGAATGTCTTGTCACATAAGTCACATGCGTACATGCCACTTTCTGTCTTCTTTATCTTCTTTCGAGACAGACAGGAATCGGAGTCTGTCATGTCATCTAGGCCTGACATGTAGTCTTGTGCCCCGTCAAGCAATTCTCCCTGTGATATAATCACATAGTTCAACACAGTCTCTTTCCTTCGTGTTTACACCAAACAACTATGCATAGGCTGACATCAGGAGAACCTCAAAAATGCTACATGTCAATCTATCTTATGACTAAAATCTTTTATTTTTTTCCTGAAGAATATATAAGGTCTCACTTTTCGACAAAAGCATAAACCTTCTTTGACAGAGATGGGAAAAAAAGAGTTTTCTTATATCTTCCATTTTTGTAAATACCAGGGACTATCCACAAGTGAACATTAAATATCAGAATTGCTATATTTTCCAGTGTACTTTACTTCAGAAATGATTGGTAGCTGTAGAAACCTCATTTTAATTGAATTTTATATTTAGGTACAAAATATTATTATTATTATACAATCTATTTAAATGTATGTCTACCAACTAAAAGCCCTAAGCTATATTTTTATATTTAATTTTCTAATTTGAAATAGGGAATATTAATAACACTTTTTATCAATGTTCTATCTATGTTAAAACAGCCTTCAGCGTTGAGCAATAATGAATGTGAATCAGTAAATTATTAACTTTCTTGATATTTATTTTGTCTTGGTCCAAAGGAGTGCAACCCTGCATGATAACATACATTTCCATTTGCTAGCCCACAGTTCAGTTTTCTTTGACTGTATTTGCACTAATTAATACTAGAGAAGATTAAGTAGGCTTAAACGCATTTACAAAGAAGGCAGATGTGCTGTAAACTGGAATGCTGGACAGCTGTTACAGCCACGCACTGCCACTTTGACTCCTATTTTGCAACCAGGGATTATATACGATAATGCCAACACAACGCTTGTTTTCACATTCAACCACCTATCAATTATTTGATAATATGAAAAATGGGAAAGAAGGCCTGTTAACATGTAAAATATTTTTAAAATACTCTTCAAAATGAACTATTCTGTATAAAAACAAAGTGCATATTAAAATTTAAATATGTAATTCCTCTGAGTTATGTACATCTCCCAAAGCATGTGACTAGAAGTTTAGTTCCAAGCATCTGGGTAAGTCTACTGAGTATCATCGACATGTAATTCTCCACAGAATTCATCACTTGTTTTACTTTGTTTTATTTTGGAAACAGACTCCTGCTCTGTTTCCCTGGCCTCGAACTAGCAATCTTCTTGCCTAAGGTTCCTGGAAAAAAACAAAAACAAAAAAACAAAAAACAAAAACAACACCCAAACTATCTTTTCAGCCAATGGCTTTGGTAGCTCAGAGTTGGAAGTTCATGTTAGAAAGACTTTCCTATTTCTGAATTTGTCTTTCACTGAGTGTTTTTCCCCCACCTTGTGTATCATCTAGGTGATCTCTGTTTGTACTGAACAGGCTGGGGATCACAGCTTGGGGATTATACCAGCAAGACCACACTTTTTAAAATCACCTTTGTTCGGAGTAGAAAGACACATCCCATTACCTGAAATCCTTGTTTCCGCTGGTATTTCCTCCTCTGCTGCATGTCAGCAAAGGTAGCTGCTCCCGTGGGGTAGGTATAGGCCATATGTGGTAGGAAGCTCATCTGATCCAGCCCTGGGTATGGTCGTAGCCCGGGGATGCTGGTCTGGACAGGCGGCATGAAAGAGGCAGGCGGAAAAGCGCTTTGCGGTGGGAGAGCTGTGTATAAAGGCTTGGCACTAAACGGGTTCATGCCGAACACAGGGTTAGTGCTTTTGTTGTCCAGATTATTCGAATTTGAAAACTCCTTCTTGATAAAAGTCAAATTGAGAGGTTCATCTGAATTTTCAGAGGATGAAGAAACACTGTTGTGGTCTAAATTTATGCTAGTCGCTTTTGTTTTGTTCTTTGTGGCAATAATACTTTTGGGTTCTCTCATTTGTTTTGGTAATGACAGGTCCAAAGGCTCAGCCTGCAGCTCCTCGGAAGAGAAGCTATTTGGAGTGTATGAGCTACTGTGGGAGTTTTTAGAAGATGTGGAGGAAAGATTTAAAGGAGAAGGAGTATTGCTCCTCGAGTGGTCCAGTTTATCAACTGCTTTAATATTGGTAAAATGGGAAGGTTTTGGTAGCCTGAGAGGAGGATCGCAATTCGTAACACTGTTGTGGAGTTCTGCTATAGATGGTGACGTTATGGAGTCCATGGGTTTTACAGGAGACCTGGGTAATAAAGAGTCTTTTGTGGGGGGGTTACTGTTGGGAGCTAACGGCTTGGAGGTCCTTTCCAGTGACGGTGACCTGGGATTTGAATACTGGTAGACTTTTCTCTGCTCAAACCATTCCTTCACAAATTCCTGAGGAAGGCCCACAGCGATGGAGATTTTCAGCAGCTCGTCAGAGTTGGGCTCCATGTTCATAGCGTAGTACGCTTTGAGTACAGACATGTGGTCCTTGTACGGGTTGATGGGGCTTGTCAGTCCTTTCTCAGAAAGTACAGATGACAAGAGGAGGGCTTTATTATCCACAAACACTCCGCCTTTGTTGGGGACTATGTTTTCATGAGGCTGCAGGACTGCCTTGATCTCTTCATTCATTTTGCACAGGTAGCGCTCATGCTGATGCAGGGGAATGGGGCCTGGGAAGCTTTCTTTACAGAACTGGCAGGAAAACGGAGTGGATATGCTGTGGTTCTCAATCATTTTATCGTCGGTGACCAAATCGATTAAAGTACGCAGCTTCTCTTTCTTTATGTTGCTGATCTGTCTCCTTGAGTCAGTAGTCAAGCTCTGCAGGCAAGCTTTGGCTTCATTAACTTTTTCTAAGGTATAGTCAATAATACTTTTAGTGGCACCATTATGACTCACTACTGGAAGACCAACAGGCGGGATATTGGGAGAAGTAACTCCTTGCTCTTCTGACTGAGAACATGGATCCTTCATGTGATAACCTTTCAACTTCGAAATTTCTTCAGTCTTGCAGTCCATCTTTTGCCTGGAAACCGTATTGTCCACGATCTGTAGAACCTTTTGTACCTCACTCAAATTACTATTCATAGTGGGAAATCCCAGGAGAGGGGCCTCCATCCCTACACCTAAGTGCTGCATTGGACTCTGAGCAGACGGGTGCACACCTAAAGGGCTGGTGGCTCCGAGGCTGCCATTCATAAAGGAACTAGTGCCACTAAACCCATGCGTTGCCATAAGAACTTTATAGTCATTGAAGTCTAGTGGTTCTGTCTTAATCTTGAGTAAGCCTGTCTGCTCAGACATGCTAAGTGGTTTTCCATTTTCCAACTTGTTCCTCAACTGAGTAATGGCTGAGTTAGTGGGAGAAGAAGAAACAGAATTTGGGGAAGAACCCGTCTTGATATTGTTTCTCATGCGGCCATTTACTGAGATTAAACCAATGCATTTCTTGCTGCTGATGTGTGAACTGTAGGAACCAGAATGGGAGAAGCGTTTCTTGCAGTTTGGGCATTCATAAGGTTTTTCACCTAAAATGATAATGAAAATTAGCATTAGATTCCTTTGGGTCGGTAACAAGTGAAGTCTGCCAAGACAAGAATGTGTGGGACCAAATGAGATGAATCCAGGGGAAGGGGGTGGACCCTACATTCTAGATTCTTAAGTCAGGGTTATGCGACCATACTATATCTGGACTTTCTCTACCCTGGGCGGACATAATTCAAGCTGTAGGCTGGGAAAGGTGAAGGCTATCTATGCCTTTTTCAGCTAGGATCCCAAATCTTGTCAGGCCATTGGCAGCCTCCTATTTAAACAGAGTGTCAGATTAATGTGTGGTCAATAGCGCAATAAAGATGTCACAGTATTTAAAGGGGAAGTGTAGCCATGGCTTTAATCAACTCTGTGGAGGTTCCATTGATTCTACCAATTCAACTAGTTCTTTGAATAGCATCCAATTTGGTAATAAAATGCTTGGCAGAGCTATCAAGCGACGTCTGAAGCAGAAATCTCAGTGGTGCGATGTGGGTTTATGATGTACGGCTATCGGGAGTCAAGAAATGTTGAGCATATACAGCACTTGTCCAATTTTCTCTCACGTTTTCTTGTTTACATTTAGGTATCATTTATGAATATGCTTCAGAAATCACAGTTCAGATATCTCCATGTCAAAGACATCCAGTTTGGCAAAAATCTCTAGATTTGCCACCCCTCCGAAAAATCAAAGCTCTTGTAAGAAGGATAAACATTTACAGTGGTACCCCAAGACTCTCCAAGGCGACAGAGCTTTTGAGATAAATGGGTCAGCCCAAAAACGCTTGACCCAGGACTGTGAACATTTAAATAGCCTTCCAACCCTTCTCTAATTGGAAGGAATGCAAGCATGAGTGTGAGCGGCCTCGCTACTCACCACTGTGAATTCTTAGGTGTTCCTTCAGGTGGTGCTTGTACTTGAAGGCCTTGCCGCACTCCGTGCATTTGAACTTGCGGTTACCTGCTCCTTGGGTTAGCATTTGGTGCTGCGGAAGGAGAAAGACGGCCATCATTTTTGTTCAGGGAGCACAAAGGAGATTGTCAGGAATCTTCACAAGGCCTCTCTTTCAGAGCAGGCCAAGAGGTCTGAGTGCATGCTTATTTATCTGCTCTGTCTTTCAGAGTTTGCAATAAAAGTGATAATGCTGGTAATAAAACGGGAACTTTTGTTTAAAAAGTGCTTTGCGTGTGCACCTGACGCTTGCTTGACAACCATGCCTGTCATCCCTTGCCTAAAATGCTTCTCAAGTACAGTTGTGGCTCTATTCACGGATCTTCGTGTCTGCTGCAGAATCTAAAACCTAAATACTAATCTAAAAACCTAAATACTCCTTCAAATGCTGCTATCTTTTTGGGGGGGGGGTGGAAATAGTTTCCTGAAAATTATGAAAAAAAACTTTTTTAAACCCACACTTAAAACAAATTTTTCGAGTTTTCTGTATCTAAGTAAAAGTATATCTTACACTAAATCAAACTGAAATTTAAAGAAGTTTACAAAAAAATCCCCCCGAATTAAAAAAAAAAAAAACCAAAAAACCCTTTGACTATAAATAACTTGGTATGCCTATTTAAATATTCCATCCATGGTGCACTAGGCCATGCTAACATCGTTCTTCTTAGGTACTGCCTATCAGACTTGATTCATTATCAAATTAGAGACAACATCTTGGGTTAGAGCTGCTTGGGCTGTTTTATCACAAGACAGTAGGAAGGACTTCAACGACTTTTCATTTTCTTTTTTAGTTGTGTGCAAGGACCGAAAGAAGAAAAGTTTGCTGAAAGACAAGTTAGAGGCTGCACAGATACAATCAAGCATAGCTGACCTTTCTGAACAAGGCGAGTTGGGGGGGGGGGGGGGAAGAAGGGCAACAGCAGTGGAATTTCAGGTTTAAAAAAAAATACAGTCATCCACTCTGGATGCTCAAGGTAGGAGGCTAGCCTTTTTCTGCAGCAATGACACAAAAGCCTTTTGCAAAAAAAAAAAAAAAAAAAAAAAAGAAAAAAAAAGAAAAGAAAAGAAAAAAAAAAGACAGCACGGAAAACGGTATGACAACTGCTAGGGTGTGCTGAATATTCCCACATTCCTAGTGAGACAGATGGTGTTACATGGGACACAGGGAGGTTTGTTCAAACAGCAGCAACCTTCAAAGATCAAGCGGAGCCCAACCCGCCGAGCGCCATTGAGGGACCAGCGCTCATATGTTGCTGAGTTGCATAAACAAACAGCAACAGCTGCTTTGTCTCCTCCACGGCCCTCAGAGGACTACTATAAACTTTAGTTGTGCCACTGTTAATATGATACAATCATTTTAATTTACTAATTGTAAATGCCATGAGCAAATGAGGGGACTTTTCAATACCAAAGCTACCATTCATAATGCGCCAACACAGTCACACTTCTGCCTGTGAAATTTAAAGCAGTTATCCTAGATAAATATCTAGGCTTTTTTTTTTCTCTTAGAGTTTTTTTTTTTTTTTGTGCATAGAAGCATGAGAAGATAAACTGTTACATAAGTGTAACTGCACAAGCGTATTACTTATAGCTGATCTTTGGAAAACATTCAAGTAAAAGTCCAATCAGAAACAAATGGTGTGATTATGTGATAAAGTGCCTTAAATAGTAAAAATTCTTAACACAGTCTTTCTGTCCTTGCTTAACTGGATCTGCGCCTCCTTTTCCTTATTCAAAGACAATGAAGCCTATGATGACGAATCAAGGTTTTCTATAGAATATCATATTTAACCTTTTAAAAAACATATAATAGCAAAGTTCATTTAGGGCAATTCTATATCTGGAGGGCCAGTTATTGTGACCGCCATTACTGTGAGCACCCAACACATCATGATATCAATTTGCAGAGTCAATTCTCCCAGGAGGACAGAAAAAGCAGTTTTGCTGAAACATTTAAGAGATGCTATGAATCAATCCTACCCAGTCATTTCAAGGGTTTAAGATACTCTCCTTACCTTTCCAAGGCAGAGATCTTAGTTTTAAAACAAGGAAGCAAAGAGAGGCAGAACAATTTTGGCTTTTAACTACGGGCATGTATATTGAGATGGCATTGTTTTAACTACAGCCAATGTTTATTATTTTTCCAATTTATTATATATGAATGCTTATAACCTATATGCCTTTTTATTTTCCTAAAAATAATTAGATTTCATAAATTAGTAAGCTTGTAAAAGTATTCTAAGTAATTTGAAAATATTTCATGGCAAATATAAGAAATACACACTTCTTTTACTATACATTAGGTCCTATATGAAAAAAGGTGCCTAAGCAAAACTAGGTGAAAAATGGAATTAAAATTGCTGAGATGTTTAATAATGTATAATTAAAATGCTACAATTTCATTCACTTTTTGTGGAACATAAAAATGAAACTAAAGTCAAGTTAAAGTGCAAATAAAATTTCTAAATTAGAAATTAACACACTCATTCGATCGTGAACATAAGACTATTAAATCATATTAGAAGAGACCATCAAAAAATCATTTAGACCTCAATTAAAGCTATTACCATTAAAAGATCTGCATCTTCAAAATGCCATGAAAAATTAATAATGATTGCCAATCAAAGCAATATCGTTTCTCTAAGGGGTTATTATAGAAGGAAATCACTTAGAACCAACCCCCACCTGATCTGTCCCTGGCTTGTGCGTCACCATATGCCGCTCGAGCTGGGTGCGGTAGGCGAACGTGTAGCTACAAAGAGGGCAGGAAAAGTTCTCTTCATTCTTCTCGTGGCGGTACTTGATGTGTTCCTTCAGCGACGTCAAGCGCTTGTAGCCGCGGTCGCAGTAGGGGCAGGTCAGCAGTTGGGCAAAAGCATCTGGAGTTCCAGGTGGCAGGTCTGTAGCCGAGAGGCGAGAGGGAGAGGAGCGGGCCAAAAGGTCAGTAAATCAATGGCAGCTAATGGGCTGGCTGCCCGGGCTGCTATGACAGGAATCACTGCAATCTGCTCCAGCAGAGCGCCATCATTGCGCCCGGCCTCCTCACAACCAGACCCCCTTGCACACCCAGGGCAGGCTTGTCCGAATCAGCTCACACTGCGCTCGAAAATTAATTAATTACTTGAGCTTATTTGTGGGGAGGGGGGACTTAAACAGCTGATAAATGAAGAAATTCCCTTTGGGTGACTGACAGTTCCTCTGAACCCTAGACTCCTGTTACACAGGAATTCACAGGAGGGAAGGAGATTTTCAGGTGTCAGAGAACAAAAGGTGGGGGTCGGTGATCTTAAACTTTTTTTTTCCTCAAAAGTAAAATATCTCTGAAAGATAGGAATAAATTTAGATATTTTTATCTCTTAGAAATGGGCTGTAATTGTTCTTATTCTGTATTGGATGTACAAATGACACGAATTTGCTGACAAAAAAAATTTCACAATACCCGAAAATTACAGTTCTAATCTTTGCTCGTGAAATTCCATGCCTCTGCAGCTGTTCTTCAAATTTTAAGGTAAACACCCAGGCATGTAGTGCATTTGTAATTGTAACAGCTGCAGAGGTCAGTATCGTGGCTAAAAATGAATTACAGCCCTCACCATTTTCTTCTTGCCCATTGGCCTCTGGCGTGCCAAGGCGAGACAGCTCCTCAGGGGCTTCTGGGTAAATAATGGCCGTGTCGCTCCGCTGAAGGTACTCTTCAATGCTGACGGCATGACCATCGCGTTCCTCCAGTTTTCTTTTGGCAAAGTACTCCTCAAAGTCTGCTGTACAATTTGCGTTCTTCACTGAAATCATAAGCAGAAGAGAAACGTCTTTCAAGGCCTTTTTTCCTAGGAGACCAAGGGCTCTTCACCATTGCTAGCAATAGCGGTTGGCTTGTTACTAGTAAGACTTAAGTCTCTCCTTTGTTTGTCAGGAGGGAAGATGACCAAACACTGATTAAACACTTATTTTTTTTATGATACATGCAAAAGGGTTTACTTTGGCTAAGTAGTTCTGGGAATGTTCACTTGTATAATTCATGTACAAACAAAAGACAACTTAAAATGCATTTATTAAGTGTCTTTAAAAGTGGAACTAAAATCCCTAAAAGTGGCATAACACAAGCTTGCAGGTACTTTGGTGGTCTATATGAAACTTCCTTTTGTCTTTAGACAAGTAAATGTAGCTCTTCATGACAGGGAAACTTCGAAAGTCTACACTGAGGAGGTCAGCATACCTCCTCATACAGTGTGGACCTCTCCAGACCTTCCCCAAAGCCCTTCAATAAAGTGCTTTTATACACACACACACACACACACACACACACACACGAAAAGGAAATTTAATTTTCTTAAGGTATACTACATTTCATGTCCCTATCCACAGATCCATCTGCTAGTGAATATAAGTTTTTATCATGTTCTTCTTTACATATGATAGTCATGTGTACATATTCTGAGATGGTTGAGAAAGGACAGGCACCCTTACAAATACAGCAGTGTGACCTTGCTAGAGAGAAGTCGCAGGACAATGCGTTCTCACTGTGATACTAATCTTTGTACAGTTGGTGGACATAACATTAAGCTCACAGCTGATAGAAATAAAATAAAAAGTAATGGCATCACACTGATAAAACTGCAGCATGATGTCTATGTGACGTTAGCTTAAGCCATGACTTTATTTTTATGAAATAAATAATAGTTGTGAGCCAACTTCAGTGATTTGTGCCACAAGGCATCATATACTTGAAACTCTCTAGATGTATCACTGAAATCAGTTGTGGCTTACACATCCCATAATAAGAAATTATGCATAAGGTAGAGCTGGAAGAGGAGATGCCCCCTATTCTTTACAGCTGAGGGAAAAGTGCTTTGCTAGCACAATAGCGGACTTCTGATACCATGATTTGAAAGCAGTTCCCTCTGATTCCCCTGCATCTTCCACCATACTTCCTCTGCTGCAAGGAACATTACGGTGTTTGCTGTACAAAGCCTCCTTGGCAAGTGTGATATGATAATGTTCAAGCAAGTTAGTCATTTCTTTCCTTCCTTCCTTCTTTTTTTTCTGTTCACATTATTATAAACTTGTAGATTTTAGATAAGAAGACTAGAAAATGGAACCTTCTATTCATTCAACATGTATTGATTGAAACCTTGACAAAAAAGTCTCATTTTGCTAAGCAAAGACCAGAGATAACCTTGTCCTTCTGGAAGCCCCCCCCACCCCCCGCCACACACACAATGACATCATCCTCAAAATAAACATAAACATATTGCTCAAACATGACTGGGTATTAAGACCGAAGGTTGTGTGCTGGCCTGAACAAAAGTAACACAGGAATTCAATGCAATGGTTTTAAAAATTTGGGAAATCTTTCATGGAGGAAGCTTGAGACTGAGTTACTCTTTAAGATGGAGCAGCAACGTGAGCAGAGGTGACAAGAAGGAGCACGGCCATCTCAGTATCTAACTTGGAGTGCAGTGTAAAACGAAAGCTATAGGATATTGGGGAGCAGAGGCAGCAGAAATGGGACCATGCAGGGGACAGTATTCCTACTAAGGACTTTCATTTTTATTCTAGGAGCAAGAAGAAGCTGTTGACAGATATCAAGCAAGGAGGAGAGTTGCAAGGAATGATGACACTAGTACTTTGTAATGATGACTTTGGTTATAATATGACAGGAATTGGAGAGAAAGAAGAGCAGGTTCTGTTCAAAGACTTGACTTAGGGTAGGGTGGGGTGGGGTGGGGGCTCCTGTCCAAAGTCACTCAAGAAATGAAGATTAAGGAAGTAGAGGGGAAACAGATAAGATCTCCTGAAAAAATTGGGAGTATGGGGAGCAGGGACATTGGAGGGTGGAAGGGGAAGGGAAGGAGAGAAAGAAAGCATGAGGGAATGAGAAGAAAGGGGACGGACAGAGAGAGAGAGAGAAAGGAAAGAAATCTTGATGGAGGGAGCCACTAAAGGGCTAGCGAGAAGCATGGCACTAGGGAAAGTCCCAGGAATCCACAAGGATGACTCCAGCTAAGACTCTTAGGAACAGTGGAAAGGATGCCTAAACTGGCCTTCCCTGTAATCAGATTGATGACCACCTTAATTGTCATCTTCATCCAGCAACTGACAGAAGCAGATACAGAGATTCACAGCTAAGCACTGGGCTGAGCTCCCAAAGTCCAGTCGAAGAGAGGGAGGAGTGAGAATCTGAGCAAAGGTGAAGCATGGTTAATAAAAACTCAGGGACAGATATTGAAGTTCAACCTGAAGATCCAAAAAACAAAGCAGCCAGCCACGGGCTCTTACCCCAACCTCAGTCCAAAAATGGTGATCCTGTGTCCAGGAAACTCAGAATGAAACTGTGTCTGAGAGCTGTCTCCTACTGTTTTATAATACTCTCTAAGGCTGGGATTAAAGGTGTACACCACTGGGATTAAAGGTGTGCACTGCCTGGTTTCTATGACAACTAGAGTGGTTACTGGGATTAAAGGTGTATGTCATTGTGGCTACTGGGATTAAAGGTGTGTGCTACCATTACCTAGTCTATAAGGCCAACCAGTGGGGCTCTTTTACTTTCAAATCTTCAGGCAAGCTTTATTTATTAAAATACAGTTGAAACACCACTATACAAAGGGGTCAAGACCATGATGGTAATACCCACAGAAACAGCTGACCTGAGCTAGTGAGAGCTCACTGACTCTGGACTGATAGTGGGGGAACCAGAATAGGACCAAGCTAGGCCCACTAAGTGTGGGGGACAGCTGTGAGGCTTGGACAGGCTGTGGGGCCACTGACAGTAGGACCAGGATTTATCCCTAGTGCTTGAACTGGCATCTTGGAGCACATTGTCTTTGGAGGGATACCTTACTCAGCCTAAATATAGGGGGGAGGGCCTTGATCAGCACTGAAGTGATGTATCAGACTTTGTTGTCTCTCCATGGGAAGCCTTACCCTCTCTGAGGAGGGGATGTAGAGGTAGGGTGGGGAGAGATGGAGGAAGGGGTAGGAGGGGAGGGAGTGGGAATGGGGATAGTTATGTAAAATGAGAAAAGATGGTATTTTAAAAAATCTTAATAAAAAAAGAAAAAAATGTGGCCTTTACAAAGTAAGTTCTCTAAGATTTGGGGAATGATCCAGCTTGCCCACGTGAGAGGCTAAAGTGTCTTCTTAAGCTTTAGGATTTCCAATTTGATAAATGCTTTGTAATATTTACCAAAGCAGGAAACACTAGAACTCTAAAAAGTGTTGAAATCATGGGTAAACATAGGATCAAGCAGAAGAAAAATCAGAAGAATTTTATTTTGTGACCATCAGACTAGGTGGAAACAATTTTTCATGCTGTGACCTCAAGGTTTTTCTTTTGTCACTTCAACTTATGCTGTTTCAGAACAGCTGTCTGATCCTAAGGCGTGTCTTCCCCATAAAGACGAATTTGGAATGTGAGGCAGGAGCTGAATACGTTTACTTTGAACTTTTGCTTATATCTGCTCTTAGCTGGATTTAATAGCCATCGGTTAAGATCATTGCTCTACTGCTCCGTTCCTAAGGCCATAGGTGCTTTCAAAGGACAATGACAGTGGGGATAATGGTAATGTCACTGAACTTGACTCCTTAGGGAACTATTTGTCCAGTTTTGCCTCATTAAAATAGTGTTCCCAAGAATTACTTTTTGCTTTTATTGATAAGATAAGACAATGGAGCAAAATTTTAAGTGAATGGTTTTTTTGGTTGGTTGGTTGATTTTGGTTTTTCATGACAGGTTTCTCTGTGTAGCCCTGGCTGTCCTGGAACTCATTCTATAGACAAGGCAGGCTGTCTTTGAACTTAGAGATCACCTGCTTCTGTCTCATGAATGCTGGGATTGAAGGTATGTACCACCATCACCCAGCTAAAGTGAATGTTTTTAAACACTGTGACTAACTTTATCCACACCTGACATCTTTTTCCATACCATGACAATTTAAAGAAATGTCACGGCTCCATCTGAACCCATACATACTTGAATATTTAAAATAAAATTTATCTGAGGTTTTTCAGACTATTGGCCCGCTTGATGACCTTAGTGTAACCCAGGAAACGTGGATGGATGTACATTTAATATCCTAATTTTATCTTGATATTTCAGCAACTATTTGAATTATCTGGCTATCTTTGCATGAATTTTCATTTGCATATGAATGTTTCCATCAGAAATGTAATCAAATGCAAATTCAATTGGATTTGCATTAATAGTCTTTGGGCTTAAAAGGGAGAAAAATTCTGATATTTCTGGATAGGCAAACTAAACTACATCTAGATACACTTCTGGTGTTTGGAGAGGGAATTTGATTGCTAGATCAAATTTTGTCATGCTAGATTTCTACATTGAAGCAAGGTGGGGACAAAAGGACTTCAAGTCACATGTTCTCTCTGAGGATTATCTTTGGTCATCTATGGATCCTGAACACCGAGTATCTTGCCAAGGAATGAGTAATTTCTCAAGAAAAATTTCCAGAATGAAGGTGGAAAACACTGTGCCTTCCACACTATTCTTGGCATTAAAACCAAAACAAAACATAAAACAAGATACCTAATAGTTGAATTGGGATTTGGAACTTTGCTCAACTTTAGGTAATGTGACACAGAGTTCCAAAGGTTTCATAAATGCTCACAGGATTTAGACATGGCTTCAGTGAACACCCAAAAAGGATTTTATGAAGAAAACGTCATTTCACCATTTAAATCCACTGACGTCATCAGGACTTTCCCTCATTTATGCGACGTGGATCTGCTATTGATCACCTCTCATCTGATTTAAATGAGCCAGCATATCCACTACGAAAAACGGTGTAACTTTCTCCTTGGCTTTTATTGCAATTCTCCTTTGCCAAGACACGGCTTGTCCTTTCCACACCACCAAGCCTTACAGTACCCAAGCAAGCTGATGTTACAGTGGGGTTCCACTCCTGTTCTCCCAGTGGCTTATTTGCCCTGGGAACAAGGCTAATCGTCGATTTTTTTTTCCAGAAGAGGCCAAGAGGAAAAATTAAAGCCCATGGATCCCTTCCCTATGGTTTTACGATCTTATTATAAACATGAGCATCAAGGCTTCCCCCGCCAAGGGACTACAGCTGTAAGATGCAGAATGAAGGATGTGATGTCTTCCACTTGGGAAACGACAAGTCATTCCTGACAAAGGAGAAGGAAGCACAGAGAAAACAGACAAGATGGGGGCATTCTGCAGCTCTGTACCCAGCTGCTTGTTCTGAGACCATGATACATCTTCTAGTGTCTGTACTGTCCCCTCGCCTGACATTAAGTCACTCCAGAGACCTTTGTTTCTACTTTAAACTGTGGAGTCCTCTAGTCTCTGAAAACCAAAACCGCACTCCCACAGCACTGGAACAAGTGACGAGGGTGCATTTGGTTACTCCTGTTGGCAAGAATGAGATTTGGATTGTGTTGGGAAGTTTGTGTTTTTTGTTTCTCCAAAGATCTTTATGACACTGCGTAACGGACACAAGAATGAGGTGGAGAACTTGCTACGAAGTTACAGAATTCTCCCCAGTATTTTTCTAGTATAAAATCGACCTCATTTTTTGTTCTTTCTATAATCCTCCTCATTCCCTGGCCTCCTCAGAAGCGCTGCCAAAGCACACTGACAGAGGATATTTGCATGGTATTTATCATCAAACCATAACAAAAAATTCACAAGAAACCTCAAGTAATTTCTTCCCATATCTTCTCCAGGGATTTTGCATTTAGTCCTAAAATTTACCCTAATGTCGTGCAAATATCTCAACCTTCCCTAAGGTTAGTTAAACTTTTCTCCATCCAAAAAGAGAATGTTAATTAAAAATGTTTCCTCATGGCTATATGTATTTTAATATTGGTAGATAAATTTCTAGATCCCTTCAAGCCAGCAAATTCTTCTCTTTTAAATATGTTGCTTACTCTTACTACTCATGCTTATTAATGATACTTTCATAAACACCTTTATTATTGTCTTGGGAAAATATTGATTTTTTTAAGGTAGATAATGAATGTTGATCTAAACTGACTTTTAAAATGATTGCCTCGAAACAAGCAGTGTTAACAGAAATCTGAGTGGAAGAAAAAAAATTGACTGGTTCACGAATCAGTCAGTTCCTATAATTGAGCTGCTTAGAACATGTTCTCAATGACATTAAAGGTGTTTTTTACACGTAGTTGAGTTCATAACGCTACCCTGATACTTATTCTTTTTTTCCTTCTATTTTCTTTTGCTATTTATTTTCTGTATTTAGAACAAGAAGGCAGCTACTCCATCACCACCGGTTTACTATCTGGCATGGTTTCAATTTTCATTAAAAACTGAATAAATATATTTGAATACTATTGTTAAACCATTCTGGCAAACGTCAAAATAAATGATTCTTTTGAAAAATCCAGCTTTCATTCACATTGCTATGTCAAAGCAAATGGGTCAGAAGCTGCTGTCATGTATGGAACTATCTTCTTCACGAATGTAAAAAAACAATTCCTTCAGTACTAGTGGATGATAAGATGAAATAGAAAGCTATATTTCATTTTACATTGAATTTTTTAGCTTGAGGAAGCACATGCAGAGGTATATGAATTCCCAAGGCTACTTTCTATAAAGCTGACTGATAAATAAATGTCAGCCTACATATATTGGCACCAAATATCTGAGAACTGGGAGGGAGGGGGAAGATCTTTTCCTCACAGTAGAGCCACGCAGCAGCTTCTCAAAGCCTCCGACTGGTACAGAGGCATGTATAAAGCCAGGGAAGGGTTGTCAAGAGCAGCAGAGAAGTTTTCTCTCTGGCTGAGAATGAGGCGTCTTGGTGGTCTATCCACCCCTGCTCTTATATGGCCTTCTCTGGGGGAGCATGTTCAAACACCAGGGAGAGATCCACGCTGAAAGGTTTAGAAGAAAGAGGTGAAGAATGAATAGGAGGTGGGAATTTGTAGCAGTCTGCAAGATCAAATATTTCCCTCCACAGCAGGAAGTAGCCCAGTCAGGGATGCAGTTTAATTTTAAAGTTTGATTTTGTATGAGAGCATTGTGAATATCATGAGCCAGAGACTTACAGTAACCTTTGAACGACTTGGCCGTACAGCAGCACGAAGCGATGTATTGTATTGACTTTTAATTCCCCAGTTAAGCCATATGTGTTCATCCTTCCCCTAATCATGGAATCTAACAGTCTGGAAACAAGTGTTGCTGTATTTTAGGGAGGCGATTTTGCTCAGAGGTTCTCATTTTCTTTTCATAGAAAGTTGAAAGGCAGTGTTTGCTCTGTACACTCTAGTACTTCAAAATATGTTTGCATATCTGCATCAATATACCTGGGAACTTATTGGAAATGCAAGTTCTCAGGGCTCACTCCAGAATCAGCAAGCTGTGTTTTCGCAGGCCTTGGAGGAAATCCTGTCTAGCTTAAGAACCCTTACTAGAAGGACTCACTTGTCTGCCTCATGTAGTCCACACATCATGTTGAGTGACATCAAGGAATTACTCCCCATCAGATAACCTCCTGGCCACCTCACCCCCACACCCTTCTCCTTTGCTGGCTGGATTTGCTCTGCAGATATGAATCAGTGAGCATTTCTCAGCACATTGAATGTTTCTCGTCCACATAGGTGAGCTAATATGCGTACCGACTATTTGTTACCAGTACTTATTGGGAAGTCTGGCACACAGATCGTGCTGGATCATTGAAAGATCAGACCAAACTCAGAACCTGGGACTCCCCATTGGGACTACTTGTTTTGCGTTTGGTTCTTAATTTTCTCACCTGTGAAATGAGCCAGCCTGTACTGTCTTAGATATCCTGAAAGTCACAGCAATCCATACTTTGAATTAATTAATTGCCATAATCAATTGGTTATCTAGTCCCTAAATAAGTCTAGAGAGTTTAATCTGTATTATTTTTCTATTCAAAAGTCAAAATAACACAGACTTCTGAAGGGAGAACCACACTCAATGATTAAGAAAAAAAATATTTTGGAGGTGCCTGGAAACCACAGGTAGCATTGCAAGGAAAACGGTGTTTATTAAATATCAGTTGAATGAATGAAGGAGGCATGCAAAAAGCTAGGAGCATTCATTATTTCTTGTGGAACTCTTGCTGTGAGTGGAGGTAGCTGCCTAATCACAGACAAAGCTAATGAAACCTCAGCATTCACGGGCTAGGAAGTGAAGATGCTCCTCCGGGTGCCCACGGATGACGGCCTCTGCCTGACAACTCCCTTTCATCCTGCCCAGTGCCCTTTCTGCTTTCCCTAATTTTCTTTTGTCACTGATTTTTTTTTAAAGTATGAAATTTACTGAGAAATGTAAAACTGACGATTTCGATGACAGATATCTGACTGAATGACAAAAACCCTCCAACCTTGAAAAACGTGGCATAGACTAGAAGGAAACGACATGCTTCGCCGCAGCGCAGCAGCAAGCGTCTTCCTTGTTGGGGGCTTAAGTACTGCCTGAACTCTGTGTTCCTGCATGGCTGCTAAAACATCATCCACATCCTCTGCTCATTCTGGGAGATATCTCATGATCAAACTTGTACAGCCTCCACCCTTGTGAAGAAGTTATCAAATTTCCAGCCTCTCATCCAAATCCCATGTAAGAGAAATCAGAGGCTATTGAGGCTACTAGACCATGAAGAAGAAAGCACAAAGTTGTTTTTGCTTTAAGGGTATCAGTTTCTTCTACAAGGGTGACAGAAATTGTGCTGCATGGAGTCTATTGCTCGTAGGCCTTGCCTCACCCAGTCATAATTGCCGTATTGTCTGCTCAGATGAAATCTCCAGTGTAGGTCTGGATCATTACTGAGGGTCCATTTGCTATGGGGACAACTGTGTTGTACATATGGACTGAGCTGTTATTTTAGGGGTATAAATCCCTGATCTGATTCCTTAGTACTTAGCTCATAGTCTGCTGCTTGCATGTTGTGAGATAACATCAGACATGGGTCGCATGGGGAAAATGAAACCATAGGGTACCTTGTTCAAAGTTGTTAAAATGACCAAGAATGAAAGTCAAAGTCAGGACAGGTTAGGAGGCACTGTCATTACAGAGAGAACTTCAGAACAGAAGGCCCTTAGGAGAACAATACTTGCACTTTCTTTGGGGGGAGTATGTCATCTTCTGTTTATCTTGATTTTAAAAATTTATATACGTCGCTTACTTTCTGAATTGATGTATTAAGAACTGAAAATTCACCAGACGGTGGTGGCACATACCTTTAATCCTGGCACTTGGGAGACAGAGGCAGGCAGATCTCTGAGTTCGAGACCAGACTGGTCTATAAAGCAAGTTCCAGAACAGCTAGGGCTGTTACATACAGAAACCCTGTCTTGAATAATCAAAAAAACCTACTAATTTCATTTTATTAATAAAGGTAATTTATGACAAAAGATTAAATAAAAAGCAGAGAGAGGCCTGCCTAATTGCAGGGCGTGGTGCATGGCTTAGGATGCACGCATGCCCTATGTAGGGCAGGAGAGGGCAAGGATTTTATGGGGCTCCCATTTGCACCCCCAGTAGAGCTTTCAGTTTGGGAATTTATGTTTCCCAAGGCAATTTCATGAGGAGAAAGGGTGAGGGGAGGAGGGCCCAAATTTTCTAGCCCAGTTTTCTCATTAACAAGCTGACTCCACCAAGGTGTAGTGAGGTTAATAATTCACACAGAGTTTCAAAATGTAGTTTCTAGAAGAGCTGGATGCAGAAGCCACATATCTTGAATCCTAACCCATTGTCCTTTCTACTACATCACAGTGATTCAACATGAAAAAGAAAGACTTCATCTTGGTAGGTTTTGTTTATCATGCCTGATTTAATAGCATTTTAAAAGGACCTACATGCTGAAAAGATCACAAGGACATGAATATTTCTAAATGCCACATTATTGCATTATAAAATTAATATAAGAAAAGCCAATTAAAATACCCACTTCACTGGCATGTGATATTAAATTATTCCTTCTTTTTATGTCTGTACATTTCTTTTGTAAATTTAAATTTACTTATTCACAGAAAGTGTCCTTACTTTTACGAATCCTATGTTTTCAATCCTTTCCTTGTTCTGCCTCTCTTTCTCTCTCCATCCCACCACCTCTCTTTCTTTCTTTATTTCTATGGTGACAATGATTGAGTTACTGACTGCCATGCCACCTTTGACACACATCGGAAGAAGGAGCCTCAGTTGAAGGATTGCCTCCATCAAACTGACCTGTGAGTATGTTTGTGGAGCATTTTCTTCATTGTTAATTCATGTAGGACGGCCCAGTCCACCATGGGCAGCACCATCCCCAAGCAAGAGAGTCTGGGCTATATAAAAAAGGAAGTTGAGCACGTGCCTGATAACAAGTCAATCAACAGTATTCCTCTCTTGGTTTCTGCTTCAACTTCCTGCCTTGGCTATCCTCAATGATGGACTATAATAAATATGTAAAATAATGTATAAAAATATAATAAATATATAAAATATAATTGTACACCAAATAAACATTTTTCCCCTAGTTGCCTTTGGTTGTGGTATTTATAAGAGCAACAGAAAGCAAACCAGGTCACTGGACAGAAGGAAAAGTTCTTCAGATTCTCACCTAGCGATTCCTAACCTTTCTATTTAATAGGACTGTATTTTCCTAATTTTGGAATTTCTTATTTTTAATCAAGTTTCCAATGCACTCAGTAAATTATAACTCTCCAAAGCATCTTGTAAAGATGGATTATTATGAGCCATTGTTTGACTAGATATTCTGAGTGTACAGTTAAGAAAATAGGTCTTATGCTTAAAATAAAATACGAGACCAAAAAGGAACTTCATTCACGGTTCATTTTGCTTTCCTATTTCACATACTACTTGTTTCCCGCCCCTCATGCTTAATGACATCCTCCTACATGTGTTCCACTTCTTCAGATTAAATGAAACTGTGTCAGCCCTTGGTAATATCCCATCCCTCACAGGCTTTTCCCGCAGAACCCTTCCTGCTTGCATCTGTCTTGACACCCAGAACAAAGAGGCTAGGTCAATCTACTTCTTAATTCACATTGCTGATCCAAACCACTGTTCCCTGTTTTACCAGCTCATTCATCATTAATTTATTCCCTAACTCAGGAAATGGCCTGCTCATTAACTACCAGCATTATGGAAAGTACTATGCTTGTTGAAGGGACTATGGAGAAAAACAAGCTTAGTGTCTACCTTCAGAATCTCCGCTTTATAAAGGCTTTGAAGAATTTTGTTAGTTTGTTTGAGACAATGTCTTGAACTGGTTATGTAGCACAGGCTGGTTTCAGACTTACCATCCCTTTGCCTCCCAAACGCGAGAAATAGAGATGCTCCCTGCCATACCTGGCTGTAACTATAACGTTCACTCTATACGTCTAAAGTTACTTTTTTTGCACTGGTTTTAGGGCACTGTCCATATAGTTCAAGTAAAATGACATACATCCTATAATGCATTTCCTCCAGGCTGCCATTCCTTAAAAGGTAGTAGTCCCTGCCGGGCATGGTAGTGCACACACTTTTAATCCAACACTTGGTAGGCAGAGGCAGGTCGATCTCTGAGAGTTCAAGGTTAGCATGGTCTACACAGTGAGTTCCAGAACAGCCAGAGCTACTTAACGAGACCATCTCAAATGAAAACACAAACAACCAAACCAGGAAAATTGTACCTTTTCCCCTCTAGTCTCACAGGATGGGTGGATAGTCTTGGTTCTTTACTAAGTTCAAGACAGTTCAGTCTCTCAAAACCAGAATCAGAAACATAGTGCTATAATCCCCCTTTTCCTCCTCCTCATCAGTCGATTTACCAACCCCACGTCCGACAGAGGGCTAATACCCAAAATATATAAACAGCTCAAGAAACTGACTATCTACAAACCAAATGATCCAATTTTTTTAAAAAAATGGGATACAGATCTAAACAGAGAATTCTCAACAGAGGAATCTCAAGTGGTTGAGAAACACTTAGGGAATGTTCAACATCCTTGGCCATGAGGGAAATGCAAATCAAAATGACTTTGAGATTCCTCTTACGTGTGCCAGAATGACTAAGGTCAAAAATACAATTGACAGCTCATGTGAACACTCCTCCATTGCGGGTGGGGGTGCAAACTTGTATATCACTTTGGAAACTGATGTGTTGGTTTCTCATAAAATTGGGAATTAAGGCCCAGCTATTATACTCCTGGGCATATACCCAAAGGAAACCTTGTACTCCGCAAGGACACCTGCCCAACTATGTTCTCAGCAGCTTTGCACATAATAGCCAAAACTGGAAACAATTGAGATGTCCTTCAGAGGAAGAACGGATAAACAAAATAGGATACATTTGCACAATGGAGTATTACTCAGCTGTTGCGAATATTGTTATTATTATTATTATTATTACGTTCCCCCATTGCCCTATAAAATTTTATGTTCCTTAGGGACACAAATTAAATCTTCTATTTCTTTAAAGCTTATGTCCCTTCAAGCCTCAGTTTGAAGTCTGCTTAAGATAAATAATGAGAGAGAGAGAGAGAGAGAGAGAGAGAGAGAGAGAGAGAGAGAGAGAGTTTGTTGATGGTTATTCAGATTGAAGGAAAAATGAATCCTGATGGTAGTCAGTTATGAAACCGGGCAGAGGCCAGTAGAGACCTGAAACTCATTGTCCAGACAGTCTAGCTAGATCAATGAGCTTTAGGTTCAGTGAGACACATTGTCCAAAAATTAGGGTGGAGATCAAACCACACTAATATGGATCTGTGTGTGAATATGAATATGTACATTTGTGCATACCTGCCTCTGTGCATGCATGAGTACTAATGAATACATGCATATCACATACACACTTCAAAAATAGATTTTTGCCGGGCGGTGTTGGCGCACGCCTTTAATCCCAGCACTCGGGAGGCAGAGGCAGGCGGATCTCTGTGAGTTCGAGACCAGCCTGGTCTACAAGAGCTAGTTCCAGGACAGGCTTCAAAGCCACAGAGAAACCCTGTCTCGAAAAACCAAAAAAAAAAAAAAAAATAGATTTTTGTTTTCAAAAAGTTAATGAGAAAAAAATACCCTCATCTCATTTTATTACTTATTTCTTTTTCCTTCCTTCCTTCCTTCCTTCCTTCCTTCCTTCCTTCCCTCCCTCCCTCCCTCCCTCTCTCTCTCTCTCTCTCTCTCTTTCTTTCTCTCTTTATTTCAGTCTTTCTTTCTTCTTTTTTGTTTTGTTTTTTTGATACAGGGTTTTTCTGTGTAGCCCTGGCTGTCCTGGAACTTCTCTGTAGACCAGGACTCCAGAGGAGAGAAGAAATTGGTGCTTTAAGGGGAACTTTCAGGGCCTGGGGATATAATTTCTGTTGGTAGAGTGTCGGCCTAGCATGCATGGTACCCAGAGGAGGAAGAGGAACCCTAGGCATGGTGTATCCCAGCGCTTGGGCGGTAGAGTCAGGAGGATGAGAAGTTCAAGACCATCCTTTTGACTCTGAGGCCAGCTTGGTCTAGAAACCCTGACTCCAAAAGAAAAAAAGAAAAAAGAAAAAGAAGAGAAAAAAAATCCAACAGAAAAGGTGCATTATTTCAATTCATACTCAAAAAAATATGCCAGTTTTAAAATGTACTAAACTTAGGGCTGGGAAGGAAAAAAAAACTCATTTATTCTCTCAGAGGACCAAGCCATAAACTGAGAAGTACCAGTAAATTTCTAATCACCAAGTCCAATGTGCTTGCTCAGCAATTCAGTTATTTGAAGCTTTTAATTGAGTTGACCATTTTCACCTTTATAAAACCTTTCTTTGCTTCAAGAATTTTTCTTATAATCTTTTTTTTTTTTTTTTTTGAGACAGGGTTTCTCTGTAGCTCTGGAGCCTGTCCTGGAACTAGCTCTTGTAGACCAGGCTGGCCTTGAACTCACAAAGATCCGCCTGTCTCTGCCTCCTGAGTGCTGGGATTAAAGGCGTGTGCCACCACCGCCCGACCTCTCCCTATAATCTTATTTCTTCCAGTGAATTTTATTTTTCTTTCTACCTACCAAGAGGCCCATTCTCAGTTCTCTACTTCCTTCAATAGATACGTGCCCTTCAATATAAATATTACAGTTCTAGCATGTTAAATACTATCTGACTATACTTCCATGAGTCTCTTGTCTCCTCTAGCCCTTGGGCTTCAATTAAAAATTAGAAGACATACTCTCCACGTTCCCTCACCCCATACACACACACTCCACATACACTTATATGCATGCATAACTTTTATATGAAAATACTATCTGAAGGCTGGTTCAAGAACTTCTCAAAGATGAGCAGACCTGTGGATCCAGAAGTAGAAAGAATCACTATGCTCTAGACACACACACACACACACACACACACACACACACACACACACACACACACACACACACACCCCTCATCTTGGAGCTACTTGTCCTATGCCATTCAGTTATTAGGAAGTCTTGTTGAAAATCTCCCCACTTCATCACCTATGACAAACTTTTCTTTTTCTCTTCTTTCTTCCTTTTCTTTTTTAAAAGTACTTATGGTCATATAACAGCAATGATTTATAGGTCTCTGGAGTCTGACTTTCCCCAGAGACATCATGGTGGTAGAACATGACCCAACTTCTTTCTTCCGATATTTTCTTTTATTCTCTAATATATTGTATTTTGATACTGCCTTCAATTTACAATCCAACTTTATTTCCCATAAATTCTCTTTGATTTTTCCTACCCACTATCCTCTGACTAGATACTATTTTTTTTCTCTTTAGATATCCCACTTCTCCTTCCTTCCTGACTACTGAAAATGTACTTCGTTCGGATTCAACTTCCTTCATAAAACCTATACAAATTCCCACTTTGCAGGATCTCTTCTATTTCTGTAATCCAAATAGTTATGGCTCTTACCATTTTTGCATATTTATTACATATTTTCCCTTACTTTTCACTATTTTTCATGTGAATTAGGCTTATCTCCCAAATTCAATAATAACCATGGCTTAGTCTTGTTGACCCATCCTCTCCCACACATGCACAAAACAGGGACTGTATTGAAAACACTCAATGAACATGTATTGATTTATGTATCGACTGAATTCATAATACCAAGGAACAGAAAGTATTAGGAGAGAAGGGATCTTAAAGTCTGTTGAAAGGGTGTTCAGGATTGATTTGTAAGCCTCCTGGATTGGAACAATTTTTGTTAACCTCACTTTGGAGTCAGGTATTTACAATGGCTACTAAATTGTTACCTTGTTGCCTTCCAGTGCTCACTGAGGAAATGAAATCAGCTTTTATTAATGCTGGAAGCTGACACTTAACAATTTTCTTTAAAGGAACCTGAAGCCACTTTGGAACTGAAAAACTGGAAATTTTTTTTGAGAGTCCTTAATTCATGGTATATTACTATTACATTTTATATGAAACTATTTGGTTTTGTTTTTATTTTTATAAGGCAACAGTATTCCAGCAATATATAATATTAAAACTAGAACTATTCTGAGCAATCAACTATGTTCAACAAATGTACTTTACAGACATGGAAACTGAGTTCCAAAGAGAATAATTGATTTGCCCAAGTTCGTAATCTAGGTATTGCTGAAGCTGCGTCTAGAAATCAGAAGTTACCAGTGCACGATTCTATGATTTTTCTAGAACCACACGTTGTACACTTTCAGTTTCATACTCAATTTGACACTATTCAAATCAACAGAAACAAGAGATTTTTACAAAATTATTTCTCTTACTTTGCACCCAAGATAGCGAACTAGCGCCTCTTAAGTCATTAAAATGAGAGTGTATAGATACATATCTAGTTAAGGGAAATGTAAATATCATCTTAGTTATGTACACTTTTTGTTTTGTTTTGTTTTTTGAGATAGGGTTTCTCTGTGTAACAGCCTTAGCTCTGTAGACCAGGCTGGCCTTGACCTCACAGAGATCCTCCTGCCTCTGCCTCCCTTGTGCTGGGATTAAAGGCATGCACCACTACGGTCAGACAATTATTTATACTTCTGAAGCCACATAAACCTGCACATTTTTTTAGATTGGAAAGTTAAAGAAAAGCAGTTATGTGATTTTTGTTGTTTTGTTTTAGGAGATGAATTCGTACTGGAAGCTGTGCTAATATTTGTACTGGTGGTATGGAAGATTGCTTGCAACATGAATATAGAGTCACTTTGTGCTGTGAGGAGAGATGGCCTCTAGAGTTTGGGGGACAGCCTGGACTATCACAGTGGCCCGTAACCTCTCTTCTTCCACAGAAGCAGAGCCAAATAAAACATCACTCACTGTCTCCTATTGGCTATTCATCTGTTTTATTAAAAAGGAGTGAAATGGTTTATTCTTGTTTAAAAGTCTGTCTGAGAAATATTGTTTGGTACCTCTAGCAGACGCAGAGATTTAAAGGTGAAGAGAGAATCTGAGAGAAATTACATGATTAACTTTTTAAAGGAATCTTCAAGGAAATTTGGCTCTGGGAAAATGCTTTGTAATCTATAGTATATCATGTCATTTAGATTTTCTATGACAGGTAGGAAGTGGTAGCCAATACAAGCATATTGGATTATAATTTAAAATGAGTTTTAAAGCAAAATTTGCAAGTAGAAATCCATAAACTCATGCTGCACATGAATCCATTCACACAGTTCAACTTTCCCGAGCTTCAGAGGCAAATTAGGGTGTAAGAATGGAAGACCAATTTACTTAATAAAGTAAAAGATGCGGTAAGTTCAAATCTGAAACAAACCCAGATCTGTGAAGTCTAACTGCTTGCTAACAGGGGAGGTGCAAATGACGGGCTCGTGTTTGATCAGGTCCAGGGAATCGTGGCACCGAACAAACATGACATTGCTACGTACATGTGACTCACCTGTACCGTTGTTAATCGTGGTCTGGATCGTGGCTTCTGGCCCCAGAACATCATAATCATCCTTCATTTCTTCTGTGGGGGAAAATTATCTTTAGCATTTGAAAATTATAGAAAGGCTTACTCTAATAAGCATGCCAAGCCTAGGAACAAGGAGGAGCCTTTCAAGGGAAACAGAAAAGGCTTGTTGTAAACCTCCAAACAATAGCTTTGTTCAGGCAATGGAATGAACCCAACGGTGCTGGCTGCACCATAACTTATTTACTTTAAGCATTACTGCAAGCTGTGAAAAGCAGAGGCACCTATGGGAAGCAAAGGAAGGGCTTTTCTTCTGGTGGCAGTTCTCGTGACAAACAGGAGGGAAACGTTATTTTTTTCAATAAGAGTTGAGTCCAAAGTGGCGGAGTATTGGTACTTATGAAGAGACACAGTAAGCTGCTAACTCTGGGTTAGTCTTAGTAGCAAATCAGTTTCTCGTTTTATTTTTACACTCTTGGTCCCCTTGCTGTGGCTGCGATGGTGTGAGTCTCAGCAAGCCTACTTTTTAAAAAATCCCAAATTCTGTATATCAAAACTCCGAATGCCTAGCTTTGCAAACTAACATCTCAGATATGTTAAAAAAATCCATTCACTGTTTTGCACAAATTTCTAAAGTCTATTTTCCTTATTCCTTCCTCCCATTTCTTGTGAACAGCTTTTTGTGTCAAGCATTTATGCTTCCACAGGTGATCATACTCATTTTCTGATGGAAAATAGAGAGAAAACAGTAGCTCTATGTTTTGGTGAAGATGAAACTATGTAACACTGAAGGAGAGATTCGTGAATGATTAAAAGGCCATTTTTGAAAATGGTAATATTCTCAGATAAAGCAGGAAATAGGAGTTTTCCCTGCCTACTATATTGGAGAGTATGTGGGAAGGCAGAGCAAGGCAAGCTGCCAGTTTAAAAAAAAAAATCTTTCAAATAAACCAAGAGGACGTGCACTTTTAAAAACTGTAGCTGTACGGTGAGAACACTAATGAGCACAGGGCATGGCCCAAGATGAGGAGCTCTGTGCTGTAATCATTTCAGCACAGCACGAAGAACTGGAAGTCCAACTTTCAAACTTATTCTGGCCATTTTCTGTTTCTCCCACAATACCCTGCTGCGGTGGGAAGAGTTGCTAGAAGTTGCCACAGCGAAATGACTGTATCTGCCTGTGGACTCAGAGCTGAAGAGGCATGTTTCTGTCAGAGGCACAAACACACATAGATGCTAGCTGAACGCCATTCTTCAAAACTGTCGCATAATTCTCACAATATTTTTGTAGACTGTGCACACACTTCCAATTCATCCCTGACCCTAGGCACCTCCTCTATTCCGGGAACGTTTTCACAGGGGTATTTTGCATGAGACGCCTAGAAGTTGAGTGCAAAGCAACACTGTATTGTCAGTTGTAATCATCCATGGTTTGGGAAACTCCTTCTGGTGTTTTCATTGGCCCCTGAAAGAAACTAAGTAAGTGTTTCTGAGTTCAGTACTAG
>NC_052053.1:35618992-35628992 GCF_903992535.2 Arvicola amphibius | reverse complement strand
ATATCTGTTTGCTTTGACAGGTTCCCAGGGAGTAAAAAAGGAACAAAAAGAGAGAGATTTTTTTTTGTCATGTGAGGCTGGGGACAAAAAGATTACACCGTGCATATCTGCTCATAATATGATCTTTGTATAATCCGCGGGTCTGCACTTGCCTTCCGAACAACTGCACAACAGGTGCAAATTAAAATGAAAACGGCGGCAGAGCCGGGCAAACAGAATCTGCTGACCTGGTTTGAATACCAATTGACGGGGGAAACAAAACCTTTTCAAGAGGTGTGACCACAAGGGCTTAGGCAAGTTCAGGCTGGGTAATGCCCTCAGATCTACAAAAAGAGAGATATTCCAACGTCTCTGCTCTAGCTGTGTGGCCCACATATACCTTAGTACAATCAATAATGTGCAGCTTTCTTCCCCCTGGTGACTGAGATTTAACCACTTCTTAGCAACAAGCAGAAGATTCTTTACAAATTTTCTGAACACTGAGTGGGGGCAGAGAGTGTGTGTGTATGTGTGTGTGTGTGTGTGTGTGTGTGTGTGTCGGGGTGGCAGGGGGGGTGTTCCAACAAAAGCTCCTAAGGCCTGGGAAGCCTTCAATCCACGTCCTAAAAACTGATCTCTGGGCACAGGAGGAATAAAGAAAGGTCCAGAAGGACTGAATAAAATTATCTAAGGCTGGACAGGCATTAAAAGGCCTTTATCCTGCAGAAAACCCCATGCCTTTTAAGGTCTTTTTCTGCATGGACTACAATATCCCGTGTGACACGTGAGTGTTCCTGCAGCAATACAATTGAAATATTTTCTTGTAGAGAAAAAGAGAGAGAGAGAGAGAGAGATAAATGATTTATGAACAGCCCTTGAGGAGTCCCAAATATCAGAACAATCTAAACAAGCAATGAAGTCATGTCTCACCATATAGGGTCAGGGGCACAGCATCCATCACCTTCACAGGCCAACAATACTTCACAACCTTTAGGGTTCCCACTCACAAATAGTAGTAAATACTTTTAAACTAAATAAATAACTGCTGTCAAGTTCACTTACAGAAGCAGTACGCCATCTTTTCCAGAGCTGTGTTAACTAGGATAGCCATTCCCATAAACCCCAGTCCTTTTTGGTTATTGTTGTTAAACCAGGTAAAGTCCTTCACAGCAAACTGAGTTCTTACATCTGAATTCAAATGAGGTTATTTCTTCCTGTTCTTTGGGTTTACCTACTGATGATTAAAATTATATCCAACGATACAGATGTTGATTTTCACTCCTGCACCCTACCCCCACTTCTGAATTCTTCAGATTTTCCTCTAAAATTTTCCCTCAAAGCTAATCAGTAGGAGGTTTTCCTAGAGAAAATTTTGGGGCAATTTTCATCAATTTTTTTTTCTCTGAAAAGGTCAATACATGGTAGACTTAACCCCATTTAAATTCTGAATTAAAAGTAGGTTCATAGCATGTGAGATCTTAACAAATACCTTAACCTTAACTGTAAATAAGAGGTTTGATTTTATATAATAATTAAGCATACACTTTTTTTTAAGACAGGGTCTCACGATGTAGCATTGGCTTGCCTGGAACTTGCCCTGTAGACTAACCAGTCTGGCCTTGAACTCACAGAGGTCCGCCCCCTATGTCTCCCAAAGGCTTGGTTTAAAGGTGTGCACCATCACACCTCGCCCACGAGGGACACCGGGTTCTGCTGGTGCCTGATTGCTGAATTTGCACCGCAAACTGTTTTAAAAACTGAAACACATAGTAGACCTTAGTAAAGTTGACTTGGTCACTGTGTTACGTCATATGCATCAGCCCTAACTTAAGTCACAACACAATTTTACACACATATTGGGGCTACGGGGAGCCCAAAACCATCACTTGAAAAGCCACAAAGAAGTAGGAGCCCAAAGAATTCCTTTCTGCTATTCGATAAACAAGAGGGAAGATGTACTGTTTGCTGGCTCAAAATAGACACTAATTTTACATCTGTCTCTGAGGCACAGCAAAAAGCCAACTAAAGAGCAGTAATAAATGTCCAAAAACGGCATCATTATCCAAAGCTCTCAGAGCAATCTTCAGAGGAATTAATTACAATTCTGTGTAACAGTCGCATTGGCAAAATACACCCATAATTATATACAGGTACTGTACTGTCTTACAGGGAAATATGCCATGTGATACCATGTTTACACAATAATTGATGGATAAGATAAAACTATTTGCATATGAAGTGCATATGAATTATTGGCATGGCTTGCCGTTTTATGCGGAATCATATTAAAGTTTCATTTGCTCTAGAACTGTATGTGTGATGTGGGGTTACCAAAGGGTATAAAGACGAAGCTTAAAATTGCTTTATAGCAAGCGGGCCTGGAAAGATATATCTGAATCTGCATTACTAAAAACTTGTATTTAAAAGGTTGCATAGTTGATATATAATAAGCATTATTTTCACTTTGCCGGGTTCCATTATATTAAACCCCCTCTCTTCTTCCTCCCAAGTAAACAATACTCTAAATTCTATCAGTGTGACAATTAATTTTACAGTCATAAGCAAAATAAGGAATGGCTTCTCTTTATTGTCCATAGCTATAACTTTTTATTTTCAGAGTTTTGTATTCTGGTGACATGTAAGAGTACAGTAGCAAAATGTGACATTTTTATAATGTCCATACCTGCTGGAAAATTTCAACATTTGCAAAAATGGCCTATTATAGCATTTAAACATTGCCGATAATTAGCTTGACATTTGAAATAGCAGAACTATTGTTTTGAAGATGCCCTATACAATGTTACCTAACTAACCCCTTTCCCTACTTAGACTCTTTCTCTCCATTATTCTGTCAGTTACAGTACAAATAAGATATCAGTAGTTAATGTATTAACATTCGAAAGAGCTGATGTGCAGGGGCAATACTTTATCTACAGCAGGAGCAGAAGCGTTATTGATGTAAAGGAAAATTACATATGCATATTATAGACAGCTAATTGTTAATAAGGCGGTCAACAATGATTTCCTATAAATCCTCTCTAGTTAAGTGCACCAATAGGACCTTCAATGCCATTATCAAACATGTATTAAATACCTACAATACAGTAAACCTAGAAAAATACAAGGAGGCGCTATGATCACTTTAGGAAGCTCACAGCTAATGTACTTGGAGAACCAGAAACATAAATTTGTGCTAGAGGAACACTTGAAGTCAGCTTGTGAGTTGTGATAAAGGCGGTAATACAGGCACAGTGAGGCCAAGTGTCCTGTCAAAGGCCATGTGACCCTATGGTGGCAATGCCCCAGCAAGAAAGCATGTCTTCAGGAAAATCATAGCTACACAAAAAGATGCATAAAAATACAACCTCTCAGCAAAGAATGCAATCTAAATTTAAACAATCCAAGTCCAGAGGAAAAGAATGGAAATCCCTGGGATTTTTTTTGGGGGGGGGGATTTTTGTGCAGTAAGATGGAGATGCTTAATTTTAAATTGTTTTGATGATTGTTACTTTCATGGATCCCCTTAATTTGAGTTATAGAAGCCTACCAATTTGATCAATTACCAGAATCTAACAATACACCCTTGTTTCCTGCAGTAGTGTGGAAACAATAGAAATAAAGAGGCAGTTCACAGAATTACGAGCTTGCAACTCGAACATGTAGCCAGCTGTGTGGCCTTGGTCTATCACCCAGGGAAGCTTCGTTCAAATGGGTAAAAATAATGATAGTGGGTTCCTTGCTTCCGAGATTGTCACTTGAGTCTAGAAGTTTGTGCACGTGATTTTTGTGAAGCATGACACACTACTATGGAAGCTCAGGGCGGTGTAACTGTTGAAAGAACTGAAATCACAAAGCTAGACCACCTCTTCACGGTCTTCCTTTGCTTGTTGCCATTTGCAGGAGCTCTGAGTAAAAGGAGGTGTGGCTTTGTACCAGCCTCTACTTAGTGCCACACCTTCCGCGATGACTGCCAAAGGAGCTTCGAGAGCGAGGCCCATATGGGCCAGAGCACTCTCTTGCCTTCTGTCATGGGACACAGACATGAGGCCTTGTTTTGAAATGTCCCTGAGATGATACAGCCACCAGTTTAAAGAAGTCCTTTGGAATTCGGAGTCATTTGGTTTCCTCATTTTTTTTCGGTGCTTGGAGGGCAAATGGCCTCCAAGATTAGGCAGAGCGTTAAACAATACCTCTGTGCTTACTCTCTTAGATGATCTTTCTGTGTGGGGGTGTTGCCAAGGCCTCCCTAGACTTTCCATCTGAACTCTGGTCTGCATTCTCTCCCATCCCTCTACATCTTGATTTGCCAGTATGTGCTTCTCAGGATGAGGGGCCTTTTCTCCAGGCTTTTTACGGGTGACTCTTGTTTTTCCAGGGGACACTTACTTTGCCTCATCACAGTTAACGTTAGCTCTCTCTGCCCTGGGGTGGGCAAAGATCACATGACCAAATTCAAGGCCCAGTTTCTCATTTTATAACTGGATAGTGACCACTACAAGGGAAAAACAAGTTCAGAGATTTTCTTCCCAATTTGAGCGTGTGCCATGGAGGCACACGAGCTTAAACTTCCAGATCTAAAAGTGGGAACAACTTTATCTATTACTCAGTGATGAAAAATGAACCAATACTAGAAAGAGACTATGTCAATTCAAAATATTCAACTGGAATGTGCCATTAAGCCCAACCCATTGTTGTCAAAGAATTATTCCCAACATACTATAGTCAGCCTTTATAAACTAGCTTGGTCACTTTAATTTTTTTTTTTTTTTTTTTTTTTTTTTAGCCCAGGAACACTCAAAGGCATTAAACCTGCATTATAAATTAATGAGTTGTAAAATGTCAACTGATAAAACAAAAGCAGTTTTGTATGTAGAGCTAAAAATGTTTCCATTTCAGATTAGCTATGTAAAAATATGCATATTAAGTGAAACGAGACACGAATTTCTGCCATGCCACAATTCTGTGAGGGGAGGCCAGTTCTGAGGTTCCCCCCATTGCTTGTAGCAGAAACATCTTAGGGGTACGGCAGCTGCTCATCCAACCGGAATCATTACTGGCTTCTCTTCTACCTGGAAGGGTTTTTCAAATGCCAGTCTAACAGTGGTTTAAAAGAGATTCGAATTTCCATAAAGTTATAGAAGCTCTGATCAAACTCACACTGTCTGTCGGGGCATCTTAGTTACATGATTTCCCCTCTAAACCTCTTGCTTAACATAAGAAACAGTAAAAGGCAAAGGCGAATGTGAAAGAAAGCAAGACTCCCTTTGCCATTGTCATAAAACAGACATTAGTCAAAGAATGTGGAAAACTGAAGCCAGTTATCTTTTCAATACAAGACACTTTATTCCTAGGTCACCGTGTTTCTAAGTTAATTCATGATTTCCCAGAGACTTAACATCTGTTTTGTTTTTTTTAAGTAAATATGTTTGGTTTTCCCGTGTAGCTATGACTCATAATGATTTCGATCACCTTGCTCAACTCCTGCCAGAGGAAAGGAGTCCTGGTGCTGTTGATTCAAGCGTGCTCCATTCTGTTTTCATTCAGCCAGGTTTTGTAGTTGCCATTTCCATCCTTTGGAGTTTTTTTTTCAACTTCACTTCCTGTCCACAGCTACACTACAGCTACACTCCAAGGTTATAACACATTGGTGGCCAAAAGTATCCAAAAGCACCCTTTCCAGCAAGCCATTCCTGATGGCGTATTCCTGGAAAGCCTCAAGGCAATTGTGATACGCCAATATTTTATAGACATGGGGCATCTATTTGTCGTCAGTTCTTTAATGCGTTATTAAATACAATAAGAGAATTTCTATCTGCTAACAATATGGCCAAAGGGGAAAAAAAAAGATCTTAGAAGGTTCTCTAATTGAAAAGAAGAAGTCCCTGAACCATCAGAATTGTTTTGGAGTTTTTCTTTTATCTGAAATGAGGGTGGACCTTGTCTAGCCTTAAGTTTTATAGTCCTAAGGCCTTGGGAATGAAACCTTGAATAAACCGAGTATCACAAAAGGGGAAGTGTGTCCTTGTGTAATTAGATATTGTGTCTATCACCTTCCTCTGGAAAGGTTATGCAACTTTCAGGGTCCATAAAAGCTGTAAAGCCAGTAACTGCCAGGATACATTGGAATGTTTTATAAAAAAAAAAATACAGAATAGGAAAACTATAATGTTTTATAGTTATACACTCCGATCATTATACACTTGGTCCACGCTGAACCTCATCTGTAATTGTGCATTTCTCTAAGGTACAGATACTGATATACACTTAGCTATTGTATTCCACCAAGGTAACCACCCTTACACAAGGTAACTTGAATCTGTGTCCTCATGTGAAGGAAACACAGCTTAAGGAAACGTTTTCTCTGCAGAAGACTTTTCTGTGCTTCCCCGAAGGAGACTGCAGTTCTAGCCTATCCATAAAAAAAAAAAAATAAGCACTTTCAAATATTTGTCAGGTGGACAGACCTATTTGGTGAGTTCCTTGGCTGCTGCAGTTTGCTGGCATCAATAATAATTCTTGGGTCTAAGGAATGTTCTGTGGGGCTACTGCACTGCTTCTAGCCCAGCTGGGAAAGAATGGGAAAGGATAGCTTTTCCAGGAGAAAATAATTCCCTTTAAGGCAGCCAGGGGTGTGGATCACCTTAATAAATCTTGGTGGGTAGGGGGCAGTGAAATCATTTGGGGGGGGGGGGAATAAAGAGTCATCCGTCTTTGAAAGAGGTGTGGCTCAACAGAAGGCAGTTGTGGAAGATTTTGTTCCTGGTAGAGATTAAATCAGTAGTTTTGTCCTGATCACCATGGCTTAAAACCATGGGTCATTACAAACTTAATGACATGCAGGGGATTTTAATCTTGGTAAATCTTGTCTCCTTCCCCAAAGAAACACCTAAAACAGGATCATGCAAGTGAGTGGGTTAGTCTCTCACACTGCCCCTACAGGGCTTGCCATGGAAATCTCTGTTTTATGTTACAGCTAATACCTGGGGAATGGCATCGAAACTTTATCTCCCTGCCCAAAAGATTTGGTTTCAGGTCTGGGGCGCTAATAAAATGATTTACTGTGCAGCCACCTCGACTAACATAGCAATACCCTTCTTAGAGGCCTGTTTGCAAAATAGCGTCATTGCACCTCACAATTGACAAAACCAGACAACAGAGAAAGGGACAGTGACATCGCAGACACAAAAGCTCAACACATTATGGCCACTCTAAACAGAGTACAAAGGGAAGGGAGTCACTGATGTGTAAACCAAACAATGTGAGGAGAAAAATATTGAATAATTTCTGTCATGAGGCACTGACTAAAGCCAGGCTCTAATTGAATTAAACTCCCATTTATTTGCTCAGGCCTAAACAACAGGCTGGGAGAAAGAAAGAAAGGGAGAAAAAAAAAAAACCTAAAAAGACCATACCGAACCAAACCAAACCAAACAAAACAAAACAAAACAAAAAAAAAAACTTAAGGTTTGCTCAACTGTCCTGAGGTACCACCTTTCCTCACCCCTGTATAAATCCACCATCTGTGCTCACAGACACACATGTTCCCTCTCTCAACAAATGCACGGAGACCCTACCAAGCACAGAAGCCAAAAAAGCACAAGGCACACAATGGCTCCCCAGGCTGCCCCAGGCCTAAAGGAGCAAAGGGGGAAAAAAGAGCCTTTGCTCATTGCCCAGGTGAGAGGGCCTGGTGCGTCCTCTCAGCCTCGACACGCGTCAAGTAAAAGAAAGGTTAAAATTAGAAAATTCAATTTATTTGATAATTTCCCAGAATAATTAGAGTTAATATGGGTTAATTAATATGCAAATCTCTCAGCAGATGTTCTGCAGCAGGGCCTGTGTGAGAAAACAGCCTTTGCTTTCTCCTACGTGATTTTGGCTGTCAGTTATTGGGTATAATTACTGTAACTAACCGAATACACACAAAACCTTTGGAATATAAAATTGTTACAGTTCTAGCTCTGCACAAGCTGCCTACTTTTCTGCAATAAAAGCGAACAATTTCTTTCAGAAAATAGGAGCCTTTTTGTTCCTTTCTTGATTTAAAAAGAAGAAATGAATCAAGTAAATGGCTTATCTTTTTCTATGCATAATTAGGTCAGTATTATATGAACATTCCAATGAGCAGTGGTACAAACGTACATATAAAATGATAGCTCAAACCACCTGCAAAATCACATAAAATTGTTTTATTCAGAATCTTTTTTTCCCTCCTCACCAGAACTTTGAAATGCTGAATGCCTTTCTTTCCAACATCGCCAACATTTTCTAAATTCAAAAGGACCCTACAACTTTATTAATTTTTTTTTCTCTCCAAAGACACAAAGGAATAAAGTGGCTAAATGTTTTTAAAGGTACATAAAAGGGTGGACTCTTTTGTAAAGAGAACTTGTGTGGAGTTTAAACTTTGAAAACTCCCTGCGCTCCGAGTAGCTCTCTCTCCGTGGGGCTGTTCTCCAGGCCGGGGAAGGCACAAAGGTTTAGGGAGGCTTGAGCCTACCCTCAGGACCCAAGCTGCTCCGCCTGGTCAAAGCCATGGGTACTTTTCAGTGTTGTGATGAGTTATTCAAGAGGGGGTTGGTGTGTTTCTCTCAGTTTGTGCAATCGAAAACTTAGTTGAAAATTATTTTACTCTCGTGTGCGTGTATCTTTCCAAAAGTGAGAGGGGAAAAATGATAGGCTTAACTTGACAAATTTAGATTATTTGTTAAATATTTGAATCATTTTACAAGATTATCTCCAGAATAATTACTTAACCTCAAAAGTGGGATGCAATATTTTCACACTGGCTGGTAACGGTTTGTTTACAATCTAACAGTCACCAGACATCTACAAAGTACAATTTTTTATTCCACTTTTTGGATGGTCACCTGTCCAAATACCCTGTTTTTAGATGGGGACTTCAGAGGGCGGTTGTTACGTGTTCCTTTGCCCTTCTCACTAGCAGTCTAATGAGTTTCAAATCTTACCTTACTAAAGTGTCCTTGAGGGTCACATCTGTGGTGTAAAACTGCAAGTGAAGTCAACGACGTTAAAAAAGAACAATGTGAAACTCAGAGGTAAGAGGAAGAAAATGAACAGATTGTATGTCTTAAACTACAAAATCTTTAAGTATTTGGGGCCTGGGAGTTAAGAGGCAGGGCACATACACATCTCTGCCAGTGAAGTCTCCACCCCAGATCTTGCCCCTTTTCTGCCACCCCGGTGCAGCATTCAGGCTAACAGTAAAGTGTGCAGGGTTTGGGTGAATGGGGAGCCTCTTACTCACCAATGACCGGTCAACACTGTGTTCTGTGTTTGGATTACACCAGGATACAAATAACAACGCATTACTCCGAGAGAGAGAGAGAGAGAGAAGAGAGGAGATGAGAAGAGAGAGAGAGAGAGAGAGAGGAGAGGAGGAGAGAGAGAGAGAGAGGAGAGAGATGGAGCGAGAGGATCGAGAGAGAGGAGAGAGGAGAGGAGAGAGAGGAGAGAGAGAGAGAGAGAACATGTATAAGCCTAGTGCCTTTCCTCCATGTATCTATTTGTGTGAACTCCTAGCTCCTAGGTCCGGCCCCAGCTGCTCTTCTGGCTACCTTCAGTCTTTCCCAGGTAGTGGAACTGGCTGACCCTGACCACTTGGTGGCAAAAGTCAGACAGTTACAGGGCAGAGCACAGTGCGCACCCACAAGAGGGCTTCCGTTTCACCTCCAGTGTGGTTTAGTAATTTGTATGGACTTTCCTCTTTTGCTGCAGACAGGGACGAAATCACATGCTGCTTCTCTCAAGTAACAAGTTACACAAATTAAACCATCACACCAACATTCATTTTCCCCAGAAAAAAAAAAAAAAGAGAAAAGAAAATTTTCACTCTGCGAGGTGACAAGGAAATTCCTCAGACAGCTGAAGATGCCTTGCTCTTGCTGTAAACAAAGACACCTATTTTTTTTCCACTTTCTAATTTTTCTGGATACAGCTTACTTAGTTTTTCCTAAGCACTTTATTTCATCATTGTGTGTGTGTGTGTGTGTGTGTGTGT
>NC_052053.1:35611492-35613992 GCF_903992535.2 Arvicola amphibius | reverse complement strand
CAAAGGATACTGAATTAGTCTTTGTCTTTCCTCTCTGTTATTCCTCCATCCTTCCTTCCCTTTTCCCTTTCCACATGACTTCTCTCCTTCCTCCACTTAGTAAAGGGACATTTTAGGCACTCAGCTGCAGCGCTGGGACTCTGTGGACAGATTCTGTCCGTCTTGTGTCTGGTGCTATTTACCATGGGCATTCTAGGTCTCAGAGTACTTTAATGATCCTTAATTAATCTGTTCTCGTTTTTTTCTTCTCTCAAAAACTTTCAAATGTGAGTCTGTTTGATGACTCAATACTGTAATCATGCCCAAGATTAAGGACTAGTTTTATTAACCGTAAATTTCAGAGAACTGATATCTACGTTTATTTTTAAAGATGTAATAATTTTCTATTTAAGAGTTACCAGGCATCTTGAAAGCTTACATCTCAAGCTCTTCTGACCGCTCTTCTATCTTGCAATTAACAATTCTCTGTCTAAAAACCTACCAGCGATCGCCCTCCCATACAAGTAAGAGGTTCTGACTGCACTGGCCTCCTGAGTTTCTGTAATAACAGCAAGGAGAGAAGGCACTGGGCTCATTGGTGAGTAGCAGATGGCACAGTGGAACATATGTACATTGCTAGTTTTTCCTGGCTCACCCATGAAGCACATGCTGATAGTTTATAAGTCTAACACACCCATGCGCATTATGTCTTTGATCCCTGACTTCCTTTCTAACAAGCATCTCCTTTATTATTGTCCTTGACCATGTCTCCTACCTAGTCCCTTCTTGTTCATTCAGCATGACTAGAAAAGCAACCCATTTTCTCAGAACCCTAAACTGTCTCCATCTTTGTCCAGTTGAAGACAAACCAATGAGCTGTAGAAGCTGTGCTAGGGTACCTGAGCGCGTGGAAGGCATTGACTGTTGCCCTGTAAAACAGCGTAGGTAGCCAGTTGTTTTACGTGTCTTCCCACTGCCCATGTGGCCTCCCTAGAGGACAGGTATTTCCATAAATGAAGTACGAAGAAAGGAAATAATGTTTTATCCAAACCAGAACAGCTGAGCAGGCTCATATCTTACATCATCTCATCTTTCTGTGGGCACCAGACTCAAACTGCTTAAAACCATATTCTAGCTCCCCAGTTTACCACCCTGTTGTTTTTAGCAATATGTTTGACATACCTCGGTGTCCTTTATTAAATGGAGGGCACCAACACTATCTATCTATAGACTGTTTGTGAAGATTCACTGCAAGCACCTGAAGCTCAGCATCTAGTAAATGCTTAGCAAACGAGAGGTGTTGCTATGACTTGCTGGGTCCAGAAACAGTTTCAGCAACAGGCGGCTCTGTGCAATACTTTCATATAGGAATTTGCAACTGCACCCTGCAACTTGCAGCCGTCACACTGAGACGCTGAAATTTTATTTTTACTCTGCTTCTAAGTGTAAAGCCCAGAAAGGTCATGACCTTTAGACATGAAACATACAACTTCAGATGTTTAGGGGGTACCTGCTGTGGAGAAGGGCACCCCAGGTGCTAAACTAGGTAGTGCATCACCTCCCCCACCCCATGAGGTCGGCAGTGGGCTTCCACTTTGCGGAAAGAGCTGAAAGTTCAAGAAGACCTGCTGAAAGGTTATGCATCAAGGAGGTATGGTCGAGCTCTTTGGTTTTCATAAGATAAGCCCTCATTCAGAGCTCCACCATGCTTTTCCAAGCATGCACTCAAGGTACATCCTAGCAAGAGCTTCTTAGGGCTTTGCCACTTATGTTGCACGCATTCGGGGGGGGGGGATAAAAATAGACTCCATGCTGCTGATATAATTACTAGAGGCTATAAACGCCATGCAAAAATCTGGAGGAGAGACGTAGGAATCGCTAGAGAAAGAGCATCAAAGTGAGCGGTGACACAAACTAGGACAATATACCATTCTTAATTTCTTCACACAACTCCGCACAGTCCTGCAGTGTTCCACTATGGAAGAGCAGGCCCTCATTATCAATTGGGAAATTAGCCCATTTGCAGGCAGTGGCAATGCGGGCAAGCTACAGGTGGGCACCACCGAGCAGGTGAGAAATGCCACTGGGAGGGGGAGGATGAGGAGTTGGAATCTTTCAGAGAGCATCACCATCCAGTTACCCTGCTTAGGTTCCTGCTCATGTCACATCATGTTGGCAGCTTAGGAGAGTTTCAGATGTTTGTTTTAGGTGAGTGTTCACATTCTGAATGGAAAGATGAAGCAGCCTCCAGAGGGAAGCTGGCTGAGCTCTCAGTCTGCGATGCATTGGCCCTAGGAGGCTGTACTCTGAGCTGGCTTCGCTACTCCTGGCCCAGCACAGCTTCAAGACCCGAGAGGAACCTGAGAATGAATGTCTGTCCTGCACCTCAGAAGGAAGAAGGGTGGAAAGCCAGCGAGGCTTGGAAGTCTCAGTAGAATCTGAACAGAGGAGAGAGAGTCATTCAGGGACCCGTGCTCTCTTACTCCCTTCTGCCTCTTGGCTCGTCACCAATCTAATTTGA
>NC_052053.1:35558992-35606492 GCF_903992535.2 Arvicola amphibius | reverse complement strand
GCGAAAAGTTTATGGACATGTCTTGCTGCCTGGACCTCAATTTCCACCAACCTGCACACTGTTTTGAATTTATAACGCTGCACCCTCATAGTAATACGAGGAAAATTTACTGGCTGACTATCTGCTGCTTCATTGAAAGAAAATTAAGAGTTGATTTTATAACCACACAACGGGTAGTTGTTTTCTGATAGACCGAGGAAGCACACACTTTGGAGGTTTCAATTAAAATGCCAAAAGAGAGAAGGGAAATTGATTAACTCTCAAAATACAATTTATATATATATATATATATATATATATGTATACATACATACATATATATATATATATATATTAGAAATCTTTCCCAGGAGGGGATAAACTTTATATTCTTCTATATAAACACTATTTGTGCAGTACATAAGTTTAATAAAAATGATGTATAACCTCTTTATTAGATTTATAATTTGCATACAGTTAATAAATATAGAATTTGGGTAAAAGAGTCCTCTCTTTTCCACACACACACACACGCACACACACACACACACACACACACACAGAGCGAGCATCCTCTCTACATTCCTCACTAAGAATTCAGTGTGAAGTCACTAGCGCCTAGGACACCATTACTATTCCTTTAGGAATATTTCAAAATAGCTTATTCACTTCCAAGAAGTTATTACTCTCAGTTGCAATCAGAGAATCTCAAAAAGAAATCAAAGGCAAAACCATACACAAACAATCAAATCTAACATAATATCTTTGTAAGCAACGCTTGACAAAACCGTGGCCACATCGCCTTGAGCCAATCTATTAGAGCTCTTTCACATAAGCCAGAGTTCGAGGCACTAGTCAGCTCAGGAGCTGCCTCAAACGCTCCATCTCTTCCAAGTTTGTTCCATTTCAGAGCATTTTCTTTTCCACGGTTGGAACCGGCGGAGGATGGAGTGTGAGCAGTGACTCTTAGTTTCCTTTGCCTTTGTCACAACTGTAAAGTTATTTTAACGAAGTTTATTTGCCTAGGTATTTCCTCTCTCTTGTAGTAGTGTAAGAGAAAAGGAAACAGCAGTTTAATCTGTAAGTAAAGTGGAGTGGGAACAAGGGGCTGCTGCTGTGGCTCTGGCCAGGAGCACACTTAGTCAGCCATCAGTATGGGAGATTTTTGAGCTTAAAAAAAAAATCATAAATCCCTTCTTTCATTTCAGTTTTCCTCAAGCAATTGCAGTGGGAATTAGACAGGTTTGAAAGATCTCATTTCTCTCCAGGATCAGGCCTGATTGCTTCTATCATGGTTAATACTGACTTAGATGGGCGAATTTGTGCATATTCTTCAATATATGTAGCATATTTGATATTTTTTTAAAAAAATCCCTTGACATACATATCCATAATTGATCAACTAATAGGTCTGGTTGGGTTACACAGCAGACTTCCCTGAAGGCACTCTAGTACGACCTTCCTAGATCAAAAGCAACCCCTTTGGCCTTCAGTCTGGCTCTTACATGCCATCCATACAGTGGCCAGGACTCAGGCTCCAGTATTGTATGCGCATGCAAACTAGCAGATTTCACAATCCTATGTCACCCAGACAGAGGCACAGGGTGCCAAGCTGTCTCCTTTCTAAATGCTCTCTCATCTTGGGCCAGCTCAGGGATCTGAGAACCCGCTGTAGTTAGAAAGAAATCACCTGACTGTGAAGTTCCCTCCTGTCTATTTTCAATCACTATGGTCACAGTCACCATGAGTCAGGGCTCCTCGCTGCAGCCTGGGCCAGTACAGCTTCCCCACAAAAGTGCAGGCACCTCTCTCAGGGAAATCACGTGGAGAACACACACTATCAACCCCTTGAAGTCTTTCTCATTTCTGGAATCTCATGGGTGTCTTAAAAAGCATCTTCCTCTGTGCTGGAAAGCATATTGGTGATATAGTGAGAAATGTATGTGCATTCATCTACTGAGAGTTGGCACTTTTCTCTTGGTCTCTAGAACCAAGAGGGAGAAACTGTTGCTGTCATGGCTCTGTAGATGAGTAAACAGAGATGAAAAAAATGTAATACCTTTCCTTTGAGTTAGCTGATGTTGTGAACTGGACCTGATTCATGACTCTGTTCTTTCTTCCACCTCCAAAGCACAAATTCAAGGCAAACACAGGATTCCTAACTACTTAGGAGAGGACAGTGGTGTCGGAATACCATTTTCACTTGTTTGATTTAGCAGAAACAAGTTTGGGAGGAAGGAAGAGGAAAAGAGGAAAGCACTCAGGCAAAGTCAAATCGGCTCCGCTGAAGTCGAAAGAGAAGGAAGTCGGGCAGAAGGAAGAACACGTGGGCTGCAACACGTTCAACGTGTGTCAGTAGGACACGCTGCACCCATCATCTCGAGCTACATATTCATCTTGCTTGAAGAATTTAAAAGCTTTAATGTCTTGGGTTCTTGTTTGTTGGGAGATGGCTCGGCACTAAGAGGACCTGTTACTATGGCAGAGGACCTGGGTTTTGTGTCCCGCATCTACATGGCTGCTCACACACATCTGGTCCAGGAGTCCTGATGTCCTCCTCTGACCGCTACAGTGCAGCATGAGCATACATACATGTAAGCAAAACACTCGTTCACATACAATAAGAATAAATGAATCTGAAAGAAAGTTTTAAAACTCAAATGTATATGACTATCTTCCACCATATTTATTTTCATTTCCCAACCTTTCTGAACACAAAATTCAGACTTTACAGTTCCACAGACAACAGAATACTAAATAACTTAACTAAGTATACTTCTTGCTTATTGTTTCCCTGTCTCATGGAATAGTTCTTTCAGGATTCAGAGTTAGATATTTGTTTTAACCCCCTGACCCACCCGCTTTTTTTTTTTTTTGGTTGAGCATATTGCTCAGCACAGCTGGACAGGGCCTAGGACCCACCCCCAGCACTAGCAAAACCATTTTCCCTTCTTTGTGACAGTGCAGTTGTAACACTCACAGATCAGATGTGCAACACAACAGGGTTACACTACCCATGGGAACCGCGTGCCGGGCTCTGCTCTCTACTCCCCATATTCATGGGTTATTTCTTCTGGTTTTTCAAGACAGTTTCAAGACAGGGTTTCTCTGTATAGTCTTGGCTGTCCTGGAACTATCTCTTGTAGACCAGGCTGGCCTGGAACTCACAGAGATCCCCCTGCCTCTGCCTCCTGAGTACTCGGGTTAAAGGCGTGCGCCACCACCCCTTGGATTATTTTATGTATTTATAACTGAAACATCAACTCTGGATGGGAAGAAAATGTGAGATGTTTTCCGTCTGTCATGTCAGCGAAGGGGAAAAAAAACATTAAATTCGCTTTTATAAGAGCAATTTCAGGGGCTGGTGAGATGGCTCAATATGCAAAAATGCCTGCCTCGAAGACTGATTCCATGAGTTCAATTCCTGGAGCTTTCATGTTGCAAACTGAGAAGCTACCCCTGTAACATGCCTTGCCTGTTGACTTCCATGTGCACATACAAACACATACATGATAGATATATGTAAAACAAAACAAAACGAAGCAAGAATCCTTTCAGAGGAATTTACTATTATTACCCATTTGTGGAGTTTTGCCACTCTCCTTGGCTATGACTTATGGATATTATGGAACTTGAAGTTAAACAACAACAAAAAAAAATCATCAGTTTGAAATTCTGTTCACATTTCAACTGAGAGAAGACACTCAGACACTTAATTTTTCTGAGAAAAAAAGAAAAATCCTGCCCATTCTGAAATTTAAGTAGACAGCCCTTGAAAGATCACCGGGGAAAGTCGGTGTTTTCTCAGGTTTAACTAAATAATTTATGCATACTTTCACTTTGGCATGATGAAGCAATTTTAGCCTTTAAAACCCACAAGTACTCAAGAGGGAAAAGGCCTGGTTCCTGCAACTTAAATAATTCAGACATCCAGGTGGAAATGCTTCCAGCAGCTTCCCTTTTTAAGACAAAGGAAGATGACTTCAAAACTGTGAGGTACCAAGAAAAAAAGAATTGATAAAGAGATACAGCCTCAGATGCATTTAATCGAGAGTGGAAATCCTTTAAAAAACTGAATGATGGGCTTCAGAAGAAGGCATGAGGTAAAATGCCTGCTTTCCTGGGGCTTGTGACAAATGGGCACATAGAAATGTCTGAGCAGAGCCCGGAGCCAAATGCGTATGTATATAATATAACATACATAAGCAGAAGTGTCTTTGAGGGCTAATGCAGCCTTATACCCGCTCAGCCCACACTGTGAGCGTGAGGTGTCCATCAGAGATCTCAGAAGCGGTTATATTAAGACACATTGTGCTTTAATTGTAGGCTTCTTGGCTTATGCAGATGTATACATCTTTTGCTACAGAACCACGTAGATTAGGATGAATGAAATGCTGTGAAATACAGTTTTAGGACCTAAAGCTGCAGAAGAGGCCACTTGGATCTGTGAAAACACTGGAGGAGACTTTTAAAGTTAGGTGTTCAGTACAATGGGCCCTCTGAGTCCATGACCTTTGGCCCTGCGTCAGATTTCAGAACTGCCATGGGGGGAAATTTTCCTTCTCACTTGTAGGTCTGTAATGACTTGTCGAAGAAGTGGGGCCTGGGGACACAAATATGGAGGTTTAGAGGACAGCTTTCAATCAGCAAGTTTTGAGGTTACAACTCACAAACATCCCCCAAAATGTCTGGGGTACTTTAATTTGCCATTTCTTGTTGAGGAAAACAAAACACACACGCACAACCTCAAAAAACAAAAAACTGCCAGAGGCTTCATCTATAACAGCCTTCACGGTTTTCTTAAGTCTGTATCCCAGTGGTGGTTCGTATAAACATGAATATCAGCTAAGGCACAGAATAAGTTAAAAGGTAGAGATAGAAGGAGTTTCTTTTAAGAGTTGACCATGAGAAAAAATAAATACGAGAAGGGTAAAATAAATATTGCTCATTATAGTGGGGCCAGGCTCCATTCTTCGAGAGGAACATAGGCCTTCAAAATGGGTGTATTTTAGCATTTTGTCTCTGTGAATCCTGCATGTGGAGGGTTCTAGGCCTGGGAAAAGACAGAGGTCCTACAGGAGACAGCTGCGGTGAGATGGCCGAGTGTGTGGTCAGGGTGTAGAAAGCAGGGCTCCTGGACCCCTCCAGTCGGTCCAGGACAAGGCTGTTGTGCTCACGATTGCATTCTGAATTCAATGCTGGCCCTGTTTTTTATGTTTCTGTTGTGGGTAAGGGTCACCTAAGTGACATGCACTGGAGATATGGTGTCATGGACATGTCAGTGCTTGGACAGGATTTAAGAAATAGTATTCTTGCCGGGCCGTGGTGGCACAGGCCCTTAATCCCAGCACTCAGGAGGCAGAGGCAGGCAGATCTCTGTGAGTTCGAGTCCAGCCTGGTCTACAGAGTAAGTTCTAGGATGTCTCCAAAGCTACAGAGAAACCCTGTCTTGAAAAACAAAGCTAAACAAAAAACTAAAAAAGAAATAGTATTCTTAATATCCGCATAGATCCTCAACACCAATTGTAAGGTTAGGAATGTGAATGAGGCTAGGAAGACTGAGAGCGTGGACGAGGCTAGGAAGACTGAGAGCGTGGACGAGGCTAGGAAGACTGAGAGCGTGGACGAGGCTAGGAAGACTGAGAGCGTGGACGAGGCTAGGAAGACTGGACTGTGTGGGTGGCTGTTTCTTCATTTCATATCCACCCCTTCTCTTTCTGGTCATCCATTGACTTTAATTAAGCCCAGGCAGCCACCTAAGCACAGGAAACTTGGAGAACTTTCTGTTTAAAGTGACTCTGTTCCCTGACTTCGCCCTACAATGTCTCTCAGCTCTGTTGCTCACAGTCCGGCTCTGAATCTCAGAACACGACACCTGGTATAAAAAGAAATTTCTATTCTCCTCTGAAGTATAATACACAAGAGTACTGTGTCCAAATGAGAAGAAACCTTTCTTTAAGAAAAAGAAACCTTTCTGTAATCTTGGTTAGACTTCTTCACTGTATTATGTTAAGTCAATTAATTCAAATTTAAAAATAATGAAATTACTAGCAGGGACTCTAAACTTCTTTTACTATATTAAATTGGGCAGATTGCTTCTCTCCTTCTAATTATGAATGTTGCAGTTACAAAAGAAACTGTCATTTTGATAGAGCAAAAGACAATCTGTCTGCCAAAAATGTCCAACCATAATTCTAAAACAAAAAAAAAAAAAAAATAAGCCACCGGCATGAGGAACACACTATTTTGTTTGATGTACTGTCTTATTGGAAACCTAATTTGCTTTCAACCTCTGAGACAACACATAAGTTTGTGTGACTAATTTTTCTTGGAAATATGAGTAATTAGAATTAGGGGCTATTTTCATAGCAGGAGTGGACAGGTTTTTAAAGAAACTCAAAGTAAGTGTTATAGTTATTTGCTTTGCTCTTTTATGGCGCTCCTAAAACCAAATAGAAGGGGGTGCTGAGCTTTGTACTGGATAATGTGATTCCCCATGTAAATTGTGAGCGATTGGAAAGTACGGAAAGGTTTATTACCTAAGGTGAGCCCTCCCAGAGCTCTTGGAGTATAAAAGCATTAAGTGTGTTCTAACAAAGTCATAAAAATCAATAAACAGGAACCCCCCACCTGTGCAATGGCCCTAGTGTTAAGTTTTATACATGTAGTAATAGTACATATCAATTTTCACCAGCCTTCCCACTCGAGCCGTTACAGGGCCTACCACCACCGGAGGCCAGGGCTGTGCCATTCACCCATCCCACGGAGCTGTCGACATGCCGGGCCCATGGCATCATTGTCGGTTTTATCCTGTTTGCCACTGGATAAGGCCGTAGCCCTCGCTCTCTACACCCACTCAGGGGCACAACAATTGCAAGCTGTGTGCCGCCGCTGTTTAAAGAGCTTACGTGTTCTTCTGAAAGAGAACCAGAACGGTTGCTTGCTAATGCTCAGACTCAGGATGCTTGCACAGGAGCAGGGGAGAGCCTGTCTCTTCCACTGACATCTGACCTCGCCCAACTGCTGTAGGCTGAGGCTTATCTACCAAGGTTTGAAAAAAAACATTCCGGAGAAACAGTTGGATGGCCAGCTTCCCCAGCAAGTATTAAACCTGCATCCCCTACAAAGATTCAGAAGGCACAGGCCATCCTCTTACTACACAGAGGATAACATAAGCTAAAAAATTAGGCCCCAAGGATTCAGCGTGTTCACCAGGCTGCAGAAATAACTACTAACATCACACTTACTTCATAATTGAAGGAAATCCTCTCACCCCACCTCCCCATTTTTACCAGTAAGGCAGAAAACATCACTGAATGCATAACCTTTGTACCACAGCCACTCTTAGGCACCCGTTACCCTACACAGGGTGAGGGGTGGGGGTAGGCCTTATTAAATCACAGCCACTTGTTGGTAAGGAGATCCAATAACACCATGGGGGTGGGGTGTACCGCACTGGGGACATTCTGAAGGGGAAAAAAAACATAAAAGAAAAAAATCCGCATTTTAATTATAATCGAGAGATAACCACTCCAAGGTAATGAGGAATATTCGAGAAGAGCGCCTCTATTCACACACAAAGCTTGGGTTTCTTTCTCTTTCTTTTAGGGGCTCTATTGCTTATAGTTTTAATGGGCCTGAGAAACAAAGGGAGGTCCTTGGTGATGACTCCTCTTCTCTCCTCCCCAAGAAAACAAAACAAAACAAAACAAAACAAAACAAAAAACCCGGGACTTTTATCTATCCAAGGTTGCCATTGATAGGGCTTGCGGCATGGGAGTGCCACTCACAGGGACTTAAAACTGCGCCCTTTAGGAGCATAAACAGAATAAAGTTGTTCAGTAAATGAGAAATTATCATACAACTCAAGTGCTCCGGTATGAAGCAAGCAAACTGAGCCACTATACATTATATTCTTTTCCAAAACAAAAAAATTAAAGATATAGAAAATGGCAGAGGCGCCTCCAGCTTGCTTCCCCGCGAAGGTAGGCTGAAGTTTTGCTCCTTCCAGTGGCATCTATGAGGACAGCTGTGATGGATGTCATGGGGAAGTAGACATTTCTACCAAGGCAAAGGAAGTAGTGAGGCAGTGCAGTTGTGAACAGCTGGCATACAATAGATAATTTAAGGGAAAGTGACCCTCATGTATAATTTTTAACTGAAGAACTGTCAGGCCCCATTAGTTCCAATAGGGCCTGCCAGGGCCAAGATTGGTTTATAGGAGTACTGTATTAGCACTGCTCCTAAGGACCAGCAGGAAAACATAATATGGGGACTCAGTAAATGTAGTGTTTTTAAAAATTGTACACATTATTTGTTACACTGACATCAATGCTCGCTGCCTGTGTGTTTGGTTGAAAAGCACAACAGGGTGGCAACTTCCACAGTAAACAATTTGTGAAAAAAGCCCTTCTGAGCGGTTGTAAGTACGTTCTGGAGTAGCTCCCAAACACTAAAGGGAAAAGCGAATGGTGGCCATCTTAGGATTATTCTCTGTGGCACTGAAGGCTATGACTAAGAGGCCCCAGGAAGAAATCGGAAGAGAATCAGAAAGCCCCATAAACCCATTCAACTCAAGTTCTTATTAGGAAGTACGGAAGTTATCAGCGGTTGCCCGTGAAGAGTTCTGATGGCAGGGGTTGGGGGCATGTAACGTATTCAAAAGTCATAGTCAAAGTAAATCATACAGAGAAAAGAGGCCGCCTCCCCCTTCTTAAACACTGGAGCTTTCTTGGAACCGGAGCTATCTCACTCAAACACCTGGCAGGACCACTGTGCCGTACCAGAGACTCACTGGAAACACGGACTCTGGGCAGGGTGGAGGAAGATGTGTGACTACTGGGGACATTTCCAGGGGGAGATGATGAGATGATGTTTGCACACAGTGCTGCCTTCTCTGGGTGCCTTCTGGAGCTCTGCAAATGGTGGCTGTCTTTGGTATCTGGTAGCACACGCTGTCCTTCATTTTATTGCGTGATACTGTGCTGTTTAAAGTCATGTTTGCCTTACCTCTGTGTCCTAAGGGAGAAGGGCTTGACAGCATCATGCTGTTCTTTGGTGGCAGTGTTTCGGGGAAGTTTGAGGCAGTTATAGCACAAATTAAAGGAATTCTTGGCATTCTCTCTCCTTCTTAATGTTGCACTGATAGGGACTTAATTTCTTTATTTAGGTGGTTTGCCTTTTCCACAAATATGAAATAACCAAGGTATTATCTCTATATATTCATATCTATGATATTGCTATTTGGAGAGGTAGCTAGTCAATCCCATAATTATAGCCACTTAAATCAAAGTCTACTAATTAGATGACAAGGCAGGACTTTATAGGTATATTTATAGAATATTCTCCACTAGACACTGTGTCACAAGAAATCATGAGGTTGGCTATAAAGGTCTTAAATACTAATGTATTTTTAAATTCGTCGTATAAACTAAACAAGCAATCAATGTGTATTAATAAGCATAATTACATTTCTGGCATCTGTCCATTCATTGGGTCTACCTTGACAGCTCCAGAAAACACGTCAGCAAAACTCCCTGACCACCACACTTAACGTAAGAGCGGTAGTGACATCCTCTTAAAGATGCCCTGTGTGTGGAACATCCCGATGATGCAGGCAGCGCGAAGCCTCTGCAGTTCCCACTGCGTCTCTTGCAGATGTTCCGGGCAAACACTCTGACAGATCCCACTCAAAGCTCTACTTTCTATGTGGCCATAAAACAAGCCTTAATGAGGCGATAAACCTATTTACCTTTGATTAGGTGAGCTCCTCGATAAGATAACGCAGAGAGGTACTTCCAGAGAGTAAATAGCCACAGAAATCAACTGCTGGGACCGTTCTATTGCGATCCCCGAGGTGAGTCTGGGTGCTCCAGAAAGACCTTGCTTATCCCGTAGAATCTCTGAATTGGCTAATAATGGCTTTGCCAATGGACAGAGCAGCACAATGAGACCCTTTTATATGACCAGTGATCTTTAGAACACTCTTTGCTCTGGCACACACCGTTCATTCCAACATTTGATTAAACAGGGGAAACTAACTCAACAAAAACTCAAAAATCTCCAAGGATGGATGGGAGGTGGCGGAAAGATCTGCCACTCGACACTAAGGCTCTGGGTCACCACACAACAACAGTGTGCTACACGCAGGCTTCTCAGTGGACTCTAATTTTTGTGAGGAAGAGATTGTTTGTTTTTGCCATCTTTATCTGTCTCAGGACAGTCCTCTATGTGGTCTGTCTGCTTTAAATATACCAATTTTCATTGTTGTTTTTAATGAAGACCCTGAAATGGTTATGCTGTGGAGTTCAATTCATTTTTCCAATGTGGTAGGAGCCTTGCATCTCTTCTTATGAATGTAGATTTGGACATATTACTTCTTTTTGACAAATAAAACAATAGGCACCCTCCAGGAGCACCACTGAATAATATTCCTCTACTGAAATTTGCTGGCCATTCCTGCATGCTGGCTTTACCATATTCTCTGTAAAGGTCTGTTAACTGGGTCCACATAAGAAGACTCTCAGCATTTGGTCCTCAACGATATCCTAACAACCACTCTTAGGTTTAATAAGCAAATTATATAACTTAAAGTTGGAAGAAAAATGATGCTAAAAAAGCAGCCTAGCCTCCTATTTGTATGTGTTCTAAAATAAAGAAAATATGAATAAAAAGAAACTCACTCAGTGTCACTTGTACATATTTATGGTTTAAAAATTAGTCAAAGTTTATGTCCTGAGGTTGCACCTACAGGAAGCCAGATGTGCCTTCTGCATGTGACCTAAGACAGGCCTAGAGCAACAACTAGATAATTTCTCGCTCTTCCTCCACACCGTCGACTGCGGCGGCTTTCTGAGGTGAGAGAAACTGACAGCCCTAACTCTCCAGGGCAGAACTTTCCAGTCAAGTGGATCAACGGACTGAAAATCTCTTATGAATAGTCATTAGGCCTTCATTACAAACCCCTCAAAACCCAGTTCTCCTTTCGCAACCAAATGCCTTTTGTCATCTTCAGAAGGTACATCATTTAATTACCAATTGATTTCTTTATATATGACAACATGTCAGATAGCAAAATACAGTGTATCTCCCTTAGGGGGGGAAAGTCTGTTAACTATCAGTATGCCAGATTATGGAGTTATCTGAAAAGCAGGCGCACTGCGTGCTATTTCCTCATTCTACCCACTTTACCTATCAAAAGAGTTCCTTTCTGTTAAGGAAAAACCAATAAACTGGTTATTTAAAAGCTACTGAGCATCATGATGGAGTCTTCCCATCTCCTGAAACACTGTCAATTTAGCCAGAACATGTGTTAAGCCTCCACTATGTGGAAAATGGATTCTTGACAATACATAGAGGAAACAGGGTGAATTCTAAACCACAACCATATAGGCAGCTCCTGCAGCCGAAATTTCTACGTGAAAAGTCAGGCAGTTGTTCTCATCTTGCCACAACTTCCTCGGGCTCCGACTTCTGCTGTGCAGTCGCAAGCCCGGTAATCAAGTGAGTGCTGTATTAATAAGCTGAATAACAGGGAATCTCAAAAATGTACGGGACCGTTATACCGTAACAATAAAACCTCAAATGGAGTAAACCAGGGCCAAGCTGAAGGTGGGCGTCAGGAAATAATGAGCCAGTGTTGTGGCAATGCGCTCCATTGTGTGCTGGTGTAAATGCCTGCTTCTTTCGCACACAGAGGCCACATTACACGAGACCCAAGTGTTCTCAGAGTGGCACTGTGACTGGCTGTGCTAGAACCTGGCACGGATGGGCACTGAAAGCTGACATTATATTTCAGGATGCGTTGCAGGTGTGCAGGCCTGGGAACGTGCTCTAATTACATATTTTCCTGCCGTGCAACAATTAAGGTCGCCAAAATAATTGCCAGTTTCTTAATCCCTCTCTAACAAGAGTGACATAAGGAACGGTTTATTTTTCTCTGATTGTTTTGAAAGTGTTTCTCAAGATTTTGGTTTTCTATGGAACTGCATAAAATTAATTCTTATGTTCAGATGTGTGATTATTCCCATTGTTAAAAAAAAAAAAAAAAGACCTGTCTTTGAATTGTGATAAACTAAGAGCAAAGGAAAACAATGGGAAGTATGTAACCTGGCTGGTGGCTTAAATGTTTTTCTTTAAAGGGAGGTAAATTTGCTTTAAAACCCCTGTTTTCACTTTCTAAACTGCCCACCTTGTATAGGTGCTGAGGGAAAAAAAAAGCAGAGCTTAGGAAACAAGACAAAATAGGTGTCTTTACTTTTAGTGTTGACTTTTGAGACAGGGTTTCTCTACGTAACAGCCCTGACTGTACTAGAACTCCCTGTCGAGACCAGGCTGCCCTCGAACTCACAGAGATTCGCCTGCCTCTGCCTCCAGAGTGCTGGGATTAAAGGCGCGCACCACCATCACCAGGTGAAGCAGCGGTGGTCTCTTCATTTTCAGCAGTGGGTGGAACAGGGAGGTAGACAACCCTCTAAAATCAAGTTAAATGCATGCTCCCCGCTCCCCCAGAAAAATGCATCACAGTGAAATAGGCCACATTCAGTTTCTGGTGGTCCACAGATCCCCTAACCCATTGAATTCCATAGAAGGCACCCAGTTGCCTAGCATCTCCCGCAATGATCGACACACCTCCCTCCATTCATCCCTTCCCATAGTCGCTGCACCATCTAAGCACCATGTGAAGGGCACAATATTCACCAAAGGTGTCCGCAGTCCAATTTGCAGGGTCTGTCTTCTTCCCTAAAACCCCTTTCCTTCATTTCCTTGGCTGTCAATTTTCCATTTCAGTAGGGTTAGCAGGGCAGAGCTTGTTTAGAGAATTTTGAGGCAACTAACTCATTCTTACTCCCTTTCTCACAAGTGAGGAGACAGCAGCGGGTGGTGATTGAGTAGTACCTAGTGGACAGACTGAAGTCGAGTCAAATGCATCACAATTTAACATGGGCTGAATGGTGGGGGCAGCAGATGTACCTACTGGGGCTGAGGAGGGGTGCGCAAAGAAGCCTAAGCTGAGAGAGTGGGAATGGCAGGAATCAAAAAATGATTGTATCTGTAATAGAGACTTCAAAGGGGGAGAAGTTTGGACGGATTGAGGGGAGGTCTCGCAAATGGAACAAGAGGCACATCTGCCCAGTGAGTGGCTGAGGGAAGGTGGGGGGGGGGGCTGCTATGAACAAAAGCAAAGGAGGGAGCTTGAGTCTCATTGTGGGGATGGTGACCCAAGGCCTCACACAACTGGGAGGGTCCCAAGCTGGCTCATTTTTAGCGTCCCAACCATAAGACTTCTTGCTAAAGAGGGGAATCAAAAAGTATCTTCAACAACTTGATGAAGCACTGTCACATGGGTGCTTGCAAAACCCACCCTTACACTGGCAAGTGACGCAGACACCAAAGCTCTCTCCTTTTCTTATCGCTCAGGTGTTAACCAGTGTTGTCTGGCCTAAAAGAGTGCTCTTTTCCCAGGCGATGAATGAAACGTATTGATTCTTGAGTTCCAGTGGTGTGTGTGTGTGTGTGTGTGTGTGTGTGTGTGTTCGTGTGTGTGTGTGTGTGTGTGTACAAGCAAATGTTTGATACTGACAACATGACAAGGAGTGAGGAGAGACACTCTTTCCAGCAACGGTGAGGAGGGCAGAGCTCAAAAACGGGCTGTTTCACTAAAAGTCCTGCCACGTTCTGGATGCTGTTTTCAGTGCCCCAACCAGCTAGAAGCTGTGCTCCATCGTAAGCCTACCTCCTGCCCGTCCCTTGTTACAGCTTTGCTAACTTGTTCAAAGGAAGGTTCTCGCGGCTCCTCCATGTATGCACAAGGAATGAAGGGCTTACCTTGATCATCACTCTGCCATTCTATCAGCCACTCAGCCAACTTCTCTTGAATACATATAGTGGGTGTCAGATCTGAGCCTTACCAAACTCTTCTCTCTGACACTGATCTATGAGACTTTATGGGACTTAGTGCCCTAGTCCATGGTAAATAGCTAATGGTTTAAATTGAAATGTTTTCAATCATTCCAAGCTTTAAGCAATGATTTTTCTCAGGGATGGAGAGATGGCTCAGCAATTAAGAGATCATAGTGCTCTTAGGGACGACTGGAGTTTGGTTGCTGGCACCCATGTCTAATAGTTCACAGCCGTCTGTAAGTTCTACTTCAGGGGCTGTCTAACTCCTCTGGCCTCTGAAGGCACCTGCACTCACACCTCTCCCCCACGTCTACCTGATTAAAAAAACTAAGAAAAATCAATCTTTAACAGGAAGGTCCTTTCTCCCATAGAGAGGTATAGTTATTGGTGAGATAAGTGTGTTGATTGTGCATTTATCTGTTTGGTTGTTTGTTTTTGAAGCAGCTGTAGTTGGGTGGCTGCCTTCTGGGCACAGTTCATCCAACAGTAGCACACCCTGCCTTCACAGACATCCCCTGCAGATCCACCAGTACCCAGCACTCACAGTACTCAGTGTGCTGCTCTCCGAAGTGTCTGCAGAGTCCCTGAGAGACAGTGCTCTGGGATTCCACCCTACCTCACAGCAGATTTGCTCCCTAACCCAATTTCCCTGACCTGTGTGTTTTCCTTTCAACTAGACTTCAGACACAAAGGAAGAATAGTACATTCATTTCCTTAGAGAAATACCTCCAGGGTTTCAGTCTATGGGGCTGTAACTTATTGCCCTTGCGTGAACAGTTATTTTGAGATAGGGGAGCTCACTAAATAACATTTTCCTCGTTACCGTTATTACTTCAAAATGATCATTAATTCACTCTTCGGCTTTCTAAGTGGGGGGGGGACATCAAAGAAACCAGTTTCCCCTAATTCAACTTTTCTTGAACGGTAACTGATTTACAAACAAATTACTTGCTTACTTGCGCCGTGTAAGGGACGGCCAAATGTGTCTGCTCATTTGATACATTTTCAAGGGCTACAGTGGTGAAATGGGACTGTAAGAAGCTCTGGAGTGATCCACACACAACTTCACGCTGTGCATTACACGTGCATCAGATACTGGCACCAAACTCCCGAGCTGCAAGCAACCTGTAATGCAGGATGCTCGCTTGGCAATGGCTCAAGCAGCTTTATTCAAATTGCAAACTTTGTAGTCACAACTCACAGGTGATTTTGGAAGCTCATTTTAGAAACTAAATAGTTTCTTCCCCATACTTTGTTTCTTACATCACACATACATCATCTTTGAAAGATGCTATTTAATGTCTTCCTCACACAAGCACATCAACTTTATTAAAGAAATTGCCTGGGAAACTAAAAATGTATTTAAAACAAGCACAAAGCTTAAACAAATATTCCAAATGGAGTGCAAATAATGCTAGAATTCCTGGCTAGACTTTTTTTTTCCAGGATGGACTTTGCCATGAATAGAGGTCACACGAGAAGTATTTTGAAGTCATAACTTTACAGCATAAGATGATCAAAGCCAAGTATTAATACACTATTTTATCAGCTCACCTTCCAAACAGTATTTCAGTAGATTTCCTTTCACACAGTGATATTTGTAATAAATGTTCTGCCTTTGTTTTAAAGTCAGTCTGCAGAAAGATGACATCAGCTCAGCAAACAATAAAGTGCTTGTAATATTGTCTCCAGAGGGCTGTTACATTTACTTTGTAGCAGTAAAATTCAATTTTCAAAAAACACTACATGAATGATGTTAGGTTATTAACCCTCTCACCACCGTAAAACATCATTATTGTGTGCAGAATGTAGGTCACAAACTAGAAGCCATACATTTCTTTTTTTGTCAAATAATCCAGCTAAGCTTCTTTTCTCTCCTCAGGTCTGGGCCGCAACCCTTCTTTGGGGGGAGAAAACACGGCAGCATTCTCCACAGACCGGAGCGCCTTGCCCACACTGTCTCCACAGCCCAGCTTTGAACTCATCTTCTTCTCTGGCTCCTCACTACCCACGCCTATTGTTCTAGAAACAGAAATTAGCATATCGTATCTTTTTCTCTCTTCCACAAGCTTCAGTTCTCGGACAAGTAGAAAATAAGGACAAGTGTCCCGCTTCAAAGGCGGAATCCATTTAATCTGAAGACCTTGAACACAAATGCTTATTTTTGGAGCTTTGAGTGGTTCAGTTCTTGGCCTGTGTGACCGCAGCAGTTACCTGATTCCCTCCTGCCTAGAAGGCAGGCCATCTGGGCACACTCTCGCCAGGAGGCAAAGAGTTAACTAGTTAAACTTCTACATACCTCCCAGGAACTTTCCAAAAGCTGACAATAAGGAAAAGCAGTGCTGGTTATCCATTTTTTTTTTAAAGGGATGGGGTTGGTTTTAGAAGAAAGGGAAAGAGGATCAAACACCTCAATGCAACAAAAGGTGGTGTCAGAGGGCCCTCAATCACACACCGCCTTCCACAGCACAACCTCCAGCCTTCCAGCCTTCCAGAGCAGTCACCCTGGCAGCACAGCTAAAAAGTTCCTGACATGAAAAGAACAAAAACCAAAGGACAGAGGTAGTGATTGTCATGCACGCCCTCCCTCCCTCCCTGCGTGTGTGTGTGTGTGTGTGTGTGTGTGTGTGTGTCTTTCTCTCTCTCTCTTCCCCATTGGGCTTTTCCTCCTCAAATGAAACTTTTGCATAAGCCAGTAGAAAACAAAGTAGTGGCATGTTTTTCTGAAGAGAAATCCCCCTAGGTGTCAGCCACCCCGAGGGCGGTGAGATAGGCCCAGTGGACTTTCTGTAAGAAACACCTGACGAATCGAGAGGTCACCTACATGTCTGTATACTTCCGAAGAGTCATCTGACATTAATCAGAATAATGACAGCCCTGTAAATATGGTCAGCCTTGCCTTGAAAACACACGGGTTTTTATATTGACGCTTTCTCCCCAAATTCTGTCATCAGTGCACAGTGGATATAAGCTATTTGCATTTTTTGTATCGAGTCTTGAGGTAGCTTAACAGCATGTATGCCTTTTCCACTAAAATGTAAATTATTAACAAGTTGGAGTTTTCATTTGTTTTATCTCCTGATGTGAGATCTAAATAAGTATGCACGCTATACTTAAAATTCTTTCCATTTCTCTACTTTCTAAGGAATAAGTCTCATATATGCAGAACAACACATTGCCATACATATAACAAACAGCCATGCTATGGGGGTAAGTATTAAGCTGAGGAGCAAAGCTAAGTGCTTTGTGGAAACTTAGAGTGTGGTAACCCAAAGAACTATGTACTGATATTTTCACCACCATCACCACCACCGCGATGACCATCATCTTCTTCAAGAGCCCCCAAGTCTTCATTATTATCTAGTTGACACCAGATATTTCCTACCAGCTTTCATCTCAATGTCTAAGGCACTAGCTACTATTAGAAGCAAACCAAAAAAAAAGAAAGAAAGAAAGAAAGAAAGAAAGAAAGAAAGAAAGAAAGAAAGAAAAGAAAAGAAAATCCCAGTTGCGTTATCATCAAAACTGACATTCAAGATAAAAGAGGACACAGGATGTTGGAACTGAAGGACTGTGATGGGCAGCTGCTTCCGAAGTGTGGTGGTGATGTCTGTGGACATTTAAGTGATGCTTCTGATGTACCATCAGTGTTCCAAGTAAAGTATCTCAACCATTCTTCAAAATAATCAATGTGCAGCTAGGAAACCGAGGTACGGAGATTGTAGATGACTACCCAATGTCATTGACAGCAAGCGGTGAGGCTCGGTGTTCTGAACTTGGACATGCTCACAATGGCTATCTTCTGGGAATGAAGGAAGGCAGAGAGGGAAGGAGTGACAAGAGAAAGAAGGTTTTAGGATCTACCACCTGGAGGTGACTGTCAGGAACCTGGTTAGCAGGGAAAGGTTTCTGGATCAAGACAGAATGCCCGAGAAAGAGTAATAGACAAACTACTTATGAGTGGCCAGAGGTGATCTGTGAAGATGCGTCCCTACTCTCTGGATCTACTGTGTGCTGTTCTGGCAGGGTGGTGGCGGAGTCCGTAGGTGTGCACAGGCCAAACATAGGGCTGGATGTGGTTGATAGCCCCAAAATAGTGCCGAACTTTTGCCGCACATACTTAAAAATGCAGAGGGATGCTGAACTTAAAAGTTTTAAGTGGGTGGTGGCGGCACACGTCTTTAACCCCAGCACTTGGGAGACAGAGGCAGGCGGATCTCTGTGAGTTCGAGAACAACCTGGTCTACAAGAGATCGTTCCAGGACAGGTCCCACAGCTACAGGAGAAACCCTGTCTTGAAAAACCAAAAAAGAAGAAAAGTTTAGATGTAGATTCTCTAGTCATTGAACACATGCAGGAGAACAAAGCACCTAAGATGGGCTGACCAAGGCTCATGACCAGATTAACCCATACATGAACTCCCTCCAAATTGTCACAAAGCCAGAAGAGGGGGTGTCGCAGAAGAAAAAGGTATCCCAGATGAAACTGAAGAAACAAAAACTTAAGACATGGGGACAAATTAAGCATAACATAAACACAGATAAAACTAAAAAAAAAAAAATGAAGAGAAATGAGTGGAAACAGAAGAAATAATTAGGAGGTACCTGTGTGCCAAGTGTCTGGCCTGCAAAATGAACACAGGAACCGACTCCAGAGAGGACTAGACACAGTGTCATCGAGCCTGGAGATAAGAATGTTCCAGGCTAGGACACAGACAAGGGAAAAAGATCTTCATCCCTATCACTGAAGCAACCTGTGGTCTGATCCGCTGGGAAGGAGAGTGCCGAGCAAGCTCTAGGGTCTTGGCCTAAGCCAAGGTCTAGATAGGGACGGCAACCATGAGAAAGAAAAAAAAGGGGTGGCTTCTGGAAACACTGGCAAAGAAAAAGCGGCAGCTACTGGGAACAGACTGGGTGCGGGGAGTGAGGCAGTGGTGGAACAAAACTATAGGCTTCTGAGCTGGGGCATCCTTGAGAGGGTGGGATTTCCCACTGCAGTGGAAAAATGAGGCAGACTGGGAAAATGAGTAGTTTCAGGCTAGGCTATTTAATTTGCCAAAGCCAATGCCAGCGAGTTTTACGGTCTTTTGTGGGGGAACACGGTATGGGGCCCTAAAACACGGTTGTTTTTTACTGGCTAGAGCGTGGACTTGATAGAGGTCAGTGGTCTAGCAGTAGAAGAGGAAGCAGGACTCTGCCTGGAGTTGTGCAGGAATCTGAGGGAGCAGCCTGGAGAGTGGGGTGTGCACAGAAAGCCAACAAGGTGCTGGAGAAGCAGAAGTACAGGGCTGTGACGGGGGGATGGTGGGGTGTGTGGAAAAACGGAACGTCAGTTCTTCGAGCATGGAGCACCATGAGACGAGTAGGAAGGGACTTGGGAATAAGTTACACTCTTTGCCCTGGAGTCGATCTGAAGCAGACTTCAGGGATAACGACGCATTGATTGACAGTTTAATTTCAAAGCAAAGAAACTAAAAAAGTAAATTAGAATGCATGGCCGGGCACAGCAGTGCACGCTTTAATCCCTGCACTTGGGAGGCAGAGGCAGGAAGATCTGTGTGAATCGGAGGCCAGCCTGGTCTATATATTGAGTTCCAGGACAGCCAAGACTACCTAGAGAGACCCCCACGTCCAGGAAAAATAATCGGGCTGTAGAGGTTGGGCATGCAGACAGACGCGAAGGACTTGCAAAGCATGCTTGAGGTTCTTGGCTTGAGTTCTATCTGGGGAAAAACATCATTCTTTCCTTTTTGCTATAAAAAATTCCTGAAATGCTTCACCCACTTTCTCCAAGTACTGTTTCTGGAATAGCAGAATAAATATCCATGTAAAAATAAGATTCTCCCCAATGCTCATTTAGAGCTCACCCATGTTTATAGCCGCGCAGACTTGTAAGCAGCCTTGGCTGAGTAGCAGCGGCGAACAGGCCCCTCCTGAAGGCAGAACACATGGGAAGGAGGGTATTATTTCAGCTGGGAGAGGAGCAGGGCCCTGGGATGAGGCTGATTGATTCAGACCAGATGGGTGGCCACACATAGGTGTGACAGAAATAGAAACACATTGCCGACATTCCAAGCACTGTCCTCCCTGGCCAGGAGGTGGTCACAGTGCTGTTCCCTTATCTACCTCCTAATGTGAGCTCCAATCAAAGAATGTTAATGCCGCCGACTCCTCTCCTCCTGCTTGGCTATGGGCATCAGGCTTGAGGTTCCACTTCAAAGGCAAAGTGGCCATTGTTCAGGATTCCCCCGTAAGTAAGACTGAAGCAAAGCACTTCAATTACTCCCCCAATACGTTATTATTTTAATTCCCTCTTCCACATGGAGACGTGGATGTCAGAACTAGTCTCTGTAACTGCCTCTTAGGAGATACGGCAGGTTTCCAAGTGGTGGTAGTACTGCAGCCGTGGCTTAGAAATTAATTCATAGAGCTGAAAAGTCACATAGTGACTGAGAAGTCTAAGAAGGCTGCAAGTAGGCACGTCAGCCATAGTTCAGGTCCTCAAGAGTTTCGCTAGACAGCAAGGCCCCACGTCAGAGGCCACGACCATTCGGCGCTCTGTTCCATGGTTGTCTGATGTTTAAGATTGCTCTTGAGTTATTTTGGTTTTCATTTTTAAGATGTAGTAAAATTTAAATTTATAGCCTAAGGTAATGATTATGTTGACAGTGAAGAAGAAATGCAATAATTTTTTTTTGTTTATTATAAGAAACACTTTCTTACTTGAAGGGAAATTCAGCAAGCACGGGAAATTTTCTATCGTTCAAAACTAAAGTATAGAAATTATGCACAAATTTGAATATTGATCAAAATTAAAGGAAATCCCAAAGGCCTTCTGAAACCTAGAGAGATGGCAAGCATTGAAGAACAGCTGAGCAGAGGCTTCAGCAACACAGGGGAGGCCTTGTCATAGCAAGAATGAGGTTTTTCTCACTTGGTCCCTCAAATGTCCTGTCCTGTTTGGTCCCAGCATGAAGTTTTAGTTTCTCTGTTCTCACAGAGGTCTGAAACTATTACCTACTTGTTATAAGGCTTCTCCAATTTCACCGCAGTGAGTTAACCTATAGGTTCTGACTGACATCTCCGGCTCTGTCCCCCACATCGTTATGAAGTTCACAGGCAAGCACCTGAAGGGCAAGGAAGCCGACTGCTTGCACTTTGATGTCTATTTATAACGCAAAGGTCAATCCTCTGAGATAATTTCGAACTGATTATGTATCGAGGGGATTGCTACTCAGTTAAAGAGGGATAGCTACGCTATTTTTCTTCCCACAATACTGTTGGCCCATTGCTCTCATGACAGCCATCTGAAATTAAGACTCCACAGTAGGGAAGGAGGATTTCGCTTAGGGCTCAAGTGCCCTGGGTTCAATTCTTGGTACTAAAAAAATAAATAAATAAAAAAGAGAACAAAAGAAATGATTGCACAGTAGATTTCCCCCACACAAGTACTTATTCCTTTCTCGGGTTATAATTCCTAGAAGTAGGGTACTACTGGTAGCTCTTGAATTTGTCCTGCCAGGGGGCTGGCTTAAGAAAAAAAAAAATGATTCCTGTGCAGGTGGAGATTAGCATATGAGAAATGCTTGTGATTCGTCCACTGTTAGGCTCACCTATCTGTCAAACCCATACATGTGACAACAGTTGGGTTTAACTTATCTCTACCACCTGAATGGCAGGTTTTAAACAGTCTGGGGACTGTTAGCTATTAGTAAGCTAAATACATCCAGCCCCCTTTGTCACAATAAAGCTCAGTGACACAGAACAATGGGCTCTGTTTCAGAATATAAGAAATACAACCATCGTGTCCAAGGGTCTGTGAAAATGGTTTCCTTTGACACAAAATAAAAACAGCCATGCAAAGCATTTCCCGGCATCTACGCTGTGAGAGCCCATGCACCTTGCAGTATGGGTGGTTAAAAAGTGTTCCTCTATAGTGGGACTCCACACTAATTTTTTCGGTTGCTTATCTTTTATCATTGAAAGCTAACCTGCCTTAATGTTGCTGTCTTCATGTGCGCCACTGGGTTCGTGCAAACCACAGCTCCACAGGCCTCACAGAAGAAGGAGACATGAAATGTCTCAATGCTGGCATGACTGTGGATCTTCACACTGGTCACTACATGGCAGGGTTCCCATGTGGTGGTAACTGTCATGAAGTGGGCCGCAAGGGGCTAACACGGGCTGCTTTTAAAACAGCCTTGTAGCTCAGCACGCCTCTGAACGATCAGTGAGCATACACCTAGAAGTTGTACTTCAGCTAAAGGACACAGAAATATGGGAAGTGGAAGAATCGTTCTCAACTCTCAAACTTGAAGATTAAGAACACTACACACCTTGCCCTCTAGAGAGGGAAAAAGCTGAGGGCAGTGCCTGGAAAGAGGCTGTCCCTGAGACTGGAACAGGAAGTGAGTTCTCATACAAAAATAAACTAGTTTGGTTTTCACCCAACTAGCTAAGCGCTCCACATTTTACTAAGTTCCCAATTCAAATGCTGCTCTCAACACTCCGAAATTTCTTATACCGAAAATATGAATTCTTCACTAAGTTCACCAATTACCCCAATGGATATTTGATGTATTGCTTATAGATTTTACACTACCTTTACACAGTCAAAATCTTCCTGTTTTGGACATTAATTAGTAAGTAGACAACAGCTAAATTCAGTGTTCAAACCTGCTCAACTCAGATCATTCAAGCATTCAAAGAGGCCAGGAAGCAAAATTTATATATTCTCTACTAACTTAGGTAAACATTGGTCTTGATAATAAGCTGTCCGGTAGATGTATGGAATCTGTTCATCCCCTATTGATGTTTTACTGGCCAGAAGAGCTAAGAAAAGTACTTTCAATTTAACTCTATGAAAATGGGCAGTACCAAAGAAAACGCTAGCACAATTCTAGATAAAATATACTGTTGTGAGGCTGAAAAGTGCATGCAAAGCAAGCTACATTATTAGAATGTTTAAATATTAATTATACCGCTGTGTAGTAAAGATGATCAAGTATGAGTGTCAACTCATTTCCTAAAAGCTGCAACGTTTACTTTCATCTAAACTTCCTTTGTTAAGCTAAACTACAAGCCTAGCAAGTTTAGTCTACTTGAGTGTGTTTATTTTTATTGGTTTCTGCATAATTTTTTTTCTACCATAAACCAACTTTAACCCCTTTTCTGTAATCTCTGCCAGTATAACTCCAATAGCACACCATAAAATTCCTATAATTCTTCAAAGCCACGGAGTTGGAAGGGAAAAGCTTGGGCACTTTGTAACAAGCGCCAGCTACAAGCTTCAGCCAATTGCATTTAACTCTTGCAAACCCTTTTTATTTGGGAGGGAGCAGATAAAGGTATAGGTTCATGCTTTGTGGTCACTTTGCTGCCCACTGTAAGCATTCTGCAGTTGCCTCTGAGTCTGCAGCCAGCGGCGTTTCAGGAGCACCAAAGAGGAGGCAGTATCTAGTTATGCTAGCTCAGGAGGCAAGGCTGACAGATGGGGAGGCAGATGTCCAGATCCATAGAAAAAGCAAAGACTTCGTACCTTGGAACCTTTGCTGATGGAGATGAGATAGCTGAGCAGTGGACAATGCTCACAAAGTCTGGGGACGACAGAGTTCAGCACACTCTGCTACTTTCCCACCTCCTCCCTTCTTTCCCTAGAATGGATTGCTCTCTGCCACCCGAAAACAGCTACCAGAATCAAGCAGGAGATGCTTAAAAGACAAAGGAAGAGCATGTGTGGAGGGAGACATTCGGGTTTCATCCCGTCACCCATGGATGCCCAGCCAGGGTTTCCCACCTGAGACAGATTGCAACTCGTGTTCAGCTCGCTCATGCACGAGAAGCAATACACAAGCTCAGTGTAAAGCCACGTTAAAAGCTCATCGGGTGCACACTTTGCTTGTACAAAATACCTTATTCATGACAGAGCAGTGAGGGCCTAGGTAATTACTGGAATCAAGGTGGCCTCAGAAGTGTTTAAATCTGCAAGGACACTTAGAGCATGAATAATGCAAAATAATTTGCATCTAAATTTTTTAAGTGTTCTTTATTCAAAACTAAAATGCAGCTCCGATTAAAGTTTGATGAGTGAAAGCCGAGTACTCCTACCCACTGTGAGCCGCCTCCTATATGTGGAAATTATTTCAGACAGTAGTGAAGGCAGAAAGGAGTTTTGCTTTCTGCTGTTTTAAGTTGTGATTAAGTGGCACTTTTAGGTTGAACTTTCTTTACGTGTCTTGGGGGCTACCAAGTTGTTCGTGAGCTTGCTTACGAGGTCCAAGTCCGTATTTCAGTCTAGCCTCTTAGGAAACAAAACTAAGCCATTTTTTATTTTTTAGACCCATTTTTTTTTATTTGCCAAACAAGATGATATTTGGATCCAAAGCTAATACAACATGACTTTCCTTTTCTCTCATCCAAGTATTCTAATTGTTCTTCCTTTTCTATCCTTAGATACAAAATGTATGTTTTCTTTTATTAAAAAGGCTTAGAGTATTCCATTTTCTTTTAATACTATTTATGCTGCTGTGAATATACACAATTTACTATGTCCCTGTAAAAACTATATGGAAAACTAAGCACTGTTAATGTGTCAGCCTGCATTTTTTTAGGTATGTAAGATTGAAAAGCTAAAAATCAATTCAAAGAAGTCAAAGGTAACTTTGTCACAACAGGTTAGAGATTTACATGACCACAGAATAGCTTTTCTTCATCTCTTCTCAAAAGCTGGATATCCTAAAGATGATCTTAAAGGAGGGCTATGGTTAGACCAAATTAAATTTCCAGTTTATAGATTTTCTAATAGTAGTTAAAAAAAGGGAAGTGAACTAGAATTTAAAAGTAAAAGTTTTTTTTTTTTCTTTTAGTTGGCTAAATCACTGCAGTCTGATTACCCGAGCTGCAGGGCCAGCCACTCCCAGAACTTCACAATGCTTGCATGTCATTTGATTTTTGCCAGCATCTGTGGAAAGCACAATTCAAGAACTGTCACTGTCCCTTAAATTATCCCACTGTGAGACAGGGACTTTCTGTGGCCTGTCTTCTCTACCTGAGACAGCAGGGAAACTCACTGAAAAGGCGTGTACCTCCCTCTCCTGGGTCACAGTGCCCTTTGCCTAGAGCTGGGAAGATAGAAGACCTGTTTGGCTGGCAGCAGGCATGGTCCACCAGGTCACTCTGCAATTCACAGAACCTAAAGTTTCAAGACTCTTGAAGGGCAAACTGATTTTCCTGCTGCAAACCCTTATGAAGCAAAGAGACTCCCAGTTTACTGCTCGCTGCAGAGCAAGCAAGCACTTCATTGGGATTTCAGATGAGTGTGTTTGCCACTCTTAGTATGCCTGTTACTTTTTTCTTTCTCTTTCTTTTTCCTTTTTAGGTTTTGAACAACGCAAACATTTTTAAACTCCCTGAACAAAGATCTTCCCAGCAACAGACCCCCTGCCCAGCGGGTCACCTATCTTTGCCACAGTCTTTCTTTTCCCACGCTAACCCCGGGGCTCATTTGCATAAGGTCTCTGTTGTGACAATTAGTTTCAGGTGAGCTGATTTCTATGCCGCTTGCCCAAGACGATGCACAGGCCCCGGGCCTCCCTGATCCTGGTCCTAATTGCGACTGACTGGCACCAGACACAATCATCCTCTTGATTCAGCAAATTGTCCGGCTACGAGCTTGTTGCGACCTTGCAAAGCACAAATCATATCATGTCAGCCCATCCTAGAAACAACAAATAAGATATACTCTGAATGAGAACAATAATGAATTTTCCATATCTTAGGTCTAGTTGGCTGAGTACAAATAAAAGCAATGGATTTTAATGTTTCTTTGAGCTGTGTGGTACTGTGTGTGTAACTCCCCATAAAAACATGGGAATGCCCCTGTATTTAAATTCCGTGGTTCTATAACCCTGTCACCTGGGACAAAGTCCCCCAGGTAAAATAAGTGGCTGCTTTCAAAGCTTCTGTTAGCTTTGCTATTGTGGAAATAAGTCATATGCTCGTTCATCATCTACAGGGTACATAAATATGCACATTAGCAGCATTTCCTAATAGTCCCCAGTTGACATAAAGGATTGCAGAGCTGGTGGAACTTCATACCTTTGTATAACAGCACAAGTTGGGAAAGAACTTTTCTTAGTTCTAGGAACTCTGGGTGAGGGATGAGTGACCCAGCATGAAGCATGAGCCGAATGTTTTAAGGATAATAGTTGTTCTTGAAATATTGCCTACCCCCATGCTGTCTGACACTCTGAACTCAGCTGTGGCAGCTCCCTTTAGAACTTTCTCTGCCCTGATAGTCTGGAATTCTGTTTGCCATCCCATTGTCTCACTTAACTACCTTCCTGTCATCTTAGTCTATATCCTAAAGGTTAATTGAAAGAAAAGAAAGGAAGGGAAGGGAGGAAAGGAAGGAAGGGAAAGAAGGAAGGGAAAGAAGGAAGAAAGGAAGTGAGGAAGGGAGGGAGGGAGGGAGGGAGAGAGGGAGGGAGAAAAGGAAGGAAGGAAGGAAGGAAGGTAGGGAAAGAAGGTAGGGAAAGAAGGAAGTGAGGGAGGGAGGGAGGGAGGGAAGGAAGGAAGGAAGGAAAGGAGGGAGGGAGGGAGGAAGAAAGGAAAGAAGGAAGGAAGAATTAAAGAACCAAGTCCAGTAACTGTTCCTAGAAGCCATTTGGTCTTTTTTCCCCCCTGCCTATTCATATGAAGTAACTGTGCTACCATTTTTATGGTATTTATTTCAGGTGGTTATATGTGAGCATGTGTTTTCATAATCTGAAATATTCATATGTCATGTGCAACTAGAAAAGTTTTCATATGGATATGACTTTTGAGAATTTTGTATCTTACGTCAAACTGATTTCCCCCACTTATCCTGTTCATTGATTTGATTTTTCTTTCCCAGGAACTAGGATTTTGAGGGGAGTATCTTAGAAGAGCATCAAGGATTATAAAGGAAAAGAAAAGCAGAAGAAAGAGAGAAAGAAAGAAAGAAAGAAAGAAAGAAAGAAAGAAAGAAAGAAAGGAAGGAAGAAAGAAAGAAAGAGGAAGGAAAATATTAAAATTAGTTGTTGGGTTCTTATGAAAAGGATTTTACATTTATAGCAGGGAAGTGATCCTCCACCTTCAGATGGACCAGTGCCTGACATGGTCCTTCCTGCCTGTTACACAGCCTCCACCACACAGCTCATAGGGTCATGCAGCCTGTGGCCCAGGCACATGGCCCTGGGTGTGCCTAAAAGGATATAACACTAACCCCCTCCCATTTCTTGGGTCTTTATGACTGGGAGCTGGTTTTTACAGGGACCTGGAAATTGTGTTGTCAAAGACTTCACACACTGATTCAGTTGAAGAGAAAACCAGAAAGAGTTGGGGAGGGGGAAGTTTCTCTTCTAGAATTCGAACAGGCAAACTTTTAGGACAGTGAGATGCAGAAGGGGTCCAGCCCTGCTGAGTACATGCAGCGTCAAGGCAAGAATGATTGCAGGGGCTACACAGAAAAGACCTCTGCTATGCAAAACCTGTAAATCAAACTCTTGGAAACTTGGAGATCTTCAGCGTATGAACTCAGCGATGTGAATTAACATCGAGTATGTTTTGACATAAGCGTTTGAACGTAACGCCCATTTGTATGAATCACGGATTTGTTGAAGGAGAAGCAGGAGAAGTGATGATGACCCCTAACCCCGTTTTCACATGTCTTTGTAGTCCTGCCATCTTCAAGGAACCAGACGGAACCTTGTCTTTTGCGAAAGCAGAAAGACACCGACCACCCTTGTGCTTCTTCTCTATGTGCGTGTGTCACTGTAGTGTGATGTTGAGAGGCTCATGGGGTATGGTTCAGGACAGGGCTGGGAGAGCAGACTCCAGTGCAAATGGAGAATTCTAAGAAAATACCTCATCCCTATGTTGCCCTGCTCCCTAAGTTTTGGTTAGATTCTCATCTCGGAGATTTTAGCTCTGCTTTTCCTGTTTTGAACTTCCTTGCTAGACTTTCCATTCCTTTCCTGTCTTTGTTCTAAGGTGCTCACTTCACTTCTCAAGTTACTGCCCCATCTCCTTACCTTTCACTTCTCTGAGTGTATCCTGTGCATAGCATCTTTTTCCTTTTTTTCTGAGATGAGGTCTTGCTATGGAGTTCTGGCTGTCATGGAACTCACTATGTAGGCTGGCTTCGAACTCATAGGTCTGCCTACCTTGGCCTCCCAAGTGCTGAATTAAAGACAGTCACCACTACACTTGATTTCTTGGTTTGTAACACTGGTTTTCAATCTGTGGGTCATAATCCCTTTGGGGTCGAATGGCCTTTTCACGGGGATCACATATCAGATATCCTGCATATCATATATTTGCTTCACAATTCATAACAGCAGCAAAATTATAGTAATGGAGTTATTTCATATAACATATATGTGGGTATATATACACACACCTATACACACACATATACACAGACCTCAGAAACTTAGAGATAGCATGGAAAACATTAACTAAAGCCAGAAACAATACCTTTGAGTCCTCTGACTTTCTCATTTTGAGAAAACAATGATAGGCCAGTTTTCTAATAGTCTCCCAAATTTCTTGAGTCTTACACTTGATTTGTATTTGTTGTTTCTCTGGGTACCACCTAGAACTTCTACAAATCCCAGCTATGATGTTTGGGTCAATGCTCTGGGTAAATTAAATCACCTGTAGTGAAAAAGTGTTACCCCTCTGTGTTCCAAGTGAATATTTCTGGAAATATAGTTTATGAAAGCATACTTCTATGAATTAATGCAATTTCTTGATTTTTAAAATATTACCAAATAGTTACTGGGTCAAAACAACTCATTTCCAATAGTAGGAACAGAAAACTTTGGTCAACCTAATATTCAAATAGAAGATTGCAGTTATTCGTTGAGAGAAAGCCATAAAACAGTAATGTTAGATGACAAGATCTGTATCATTGTTTAGATTTTAAATAAATAAATAATTAATTTTGGGGTGATTTATGAAATTCTTTTACATAGGTTTTTAGATAGATACTAGCCAGCAGCCAGACTACCTTTCCTTAAGGCCATCTTTCTTGTGGCACTGTGGATCCCAATCATCCATGTCTACATGGGCCAATCAGGTGATAGATGAAACTAATCCTTGTAGCAAGCCAGTATAAAATTTACTTCATGCAGCTATGTGGGCCAGAGACAATCCAGAGGAACTGGACACTTGTCCTTTTTATAAAACTGTTCAAATTTTAAAAACTGGATGCTGGGCGGTGGTGGCCCACACTTTTACTTCTAGCACTCGTGAGGCAGAGGCAGGAGGATCTCTGTGAGTTTGAGATAACCTTGGTCTACAAAGTGAGTTCCAGGATAGCCAGTGTTACACAGAGAAACCCTGTCTCGACAAACCAAAACCAACCCCTCCGGAAGGCAACCAATTATCAGCCCCTGCTCTGTCCTGCCATTTTGACAGATGCCCTCAGCTCAGTCTGCTCAGAGTAGTAGAATTTAGTAGGAGACACATGGCCAAATCAGAAATGACTTCTGTAATCCTTTACCTCAACATTTCCACTTAACAACCCAAGACTGCTGTTACTTCTGAAGATGACAATAGCGGGAAGTAGACATAGTCAGGCCAGGAGCATATATACCTTTGACTTCCTTCCTGGAAACACCCCCATTCTCTCCTACACGACTCTTCTTTCTCATCCCCCTTTCTGTGCAGGTTAAGATAGCCTTAACATTACAATGGGCATGAAAAGGGAACCACTCAATGTTACCCTAGAGGTAACATCAGGTGCAATGTCTTCTGAACTCAAACCTATAGAGGAAATATGGAAAAGAACACTACCTTCACAAAGGAACCCTTCACTCTAATAAAACCTGAACGTACTGAGTTCAGAACACGTGGCCACAGAGTCCAAGAACGTACTGCTACAGTGGGAAATGAGCTGTGTTTGTACCCCAAGGGGGTCTCACGTTGAAATCTTTGTCTTTAGTATGGAGATGTTGAGAAGCAGGAGACATTTAAGACATGCAGCCTAGTACAAGATAACTAGCCTTGATGACGGCATCACTCTCGGCACGGGGTAGACAATTCTCTTAGGACCCCAGGAACATCTGGGAGGAGGCCGTTCTAGGAGAGCAAAGCAACATATTGATGGCTCCCTGTTTTTTGGATTCCGGCTTGGCCATGCTTTCCTGCTACTGGAATGCAGTCAGCTGTGGCACCCTCACCAGGGCTGAACAGAGCCCAGTGCCCTGCACGGACCTTCAGGAGTATGTGCTAGATCAATCTGTTTTCCTTTCAAACTCCTCAGTCTCAAGCATTTTGCTATAGCAATAGAATATATACAAACAGACTGTTACCCAGGCACACTGGATTTCCTGGTTCTAGCCCTGGTTCGTATTCTTGGTATAAACACAAAATGATAACCTTATACTTCGGAGTAGATAACAACTTATCTTCTCTGGGTACAATTTCAATACCAGTATTAAGGAATTGAGATGAAAACAACATCTTATTTTTGACTTGGATCAGAAGGCTGGAGTTTGAATTCTGGCCTGATCAGTTCTGTCTCCCTATTCTCAGCTTAATGGCAGAAGCTTAGGGACATGGGACTCACTGGCTCCTTCCCAGTCCTAAGATTATATGAAAATACTAAAGGAACATATTTTTGAAATTAACTGCCAATGTGAGAAGATAGATGATTATTAAAACAGGAAAGAATGGACTGGGGGGGGCATAGCTCAGTTGTACAATGTTTGTCCAACATGTACAGGGTTCTGGGTTCAATTCCCTAAGACTTCAACAAACCAAAAGATAGAAGTAAACATGAGCGCTAATTAGTGTTATCATTTAGTACCAATTTAAATTTGAGTTGAAGCTTTTCTTTTTTAACCAAAAGATCTTTGAGTATCCTTTTAACAGTTTAGTTAATTAATTTATCGTGTGTATCTGGCTTTGACTGCTGTAGCACACCATGGAGGCCTGAGGACAACTTGCTGGAGCCAGTTCTCTCCTTTCACTCTGTGGGCCCTGGGGACCAAACTCAGATCAGCAGGTTTGATGACAGTCACCTTTACCATCGAGCCATCTTGCTTGTCCAAATATCCCTTTGGAAATAAATATAATTCTGCTGTATAGTGTGTCTTTATATACCTACGCTAAGGTCGGGTGGGCAGAAGAAACCTGAAATATTTTTATAACTATAATTTTTTTTTATTTCTATGCACCATAAACCCTTTCAACAAATCATATATGAGCTGGAGAAATGGCTCAATGGTTAAGGAGAAATTGCTTCTCTTGCAGGGGATTCAGGTTGCATTCCCAGCACTTGCACGGTGGCTCACAACCGTCTGTCATACAGTTCCAAGGGATTCAGTGGCCTTGAAGAGCACCAGGCGTGCAGGTGCAAGCAGAACACTCATGCACATACAATAAAATAAAATAAATGAATGAATAGTTTTTTTTTTTTAGAAGCAATATGTTTTTCTTGGTTTGAAAGCCAGGCATTGTGTTTGCATGTGCCTAATCCTAGTGCTCAAAATGCTGAGACAGGAGGATCACTAGTTGGCAGCAGCCTGGGTTATATAATGAAGTTTCGGGGGAAAAAAGAAAGAAAGCAAAGAAGTCAACAATTTAAACCCTATGCTCTAGATATTTTCTCCCTGTCTCCCACTCTCCCTTCTCCCTTTCTTCTTCTTTTCCTGAAACAGAGTCTTGCTAATCAGCCCAATTTGGCCTTGAACTCATATTCTCTTGCCTCAGCACCCCAAGTTCTGGGACTGCAGGTCTGTACCACCAGTCCTGACTTTAATTTGTTTTCTACCAGCAGTAAGATAAACTTTAACCTTAGAACATGACATTCTAGATGAACCTAGAACTCTGGTTGTGAAGTTTGAGATATTGCATACAAGTTTATGAAGTTTTATATTGGACTAAAAAGAATTCTTGCAAAAATTTTAATATTGAGAATAATCTTTTGTTAAATTTGAACCTCTCCATTGATTAAACCTTACGCATTGCACAAAAATGCATTTTAATCCATTTTTTCTCTACATGAAAAAAATAGGTAATTCAATAAGCCTGGAGAAAGAAAATATCAATATACTAAAAGGTTTTGTTTTTTTTTAAATAAGAAGAATGACACATTTTCTCAATTGTATTTTATAAAATACGCGAATCACCACTCAAGTGGAACTCAGCAATTAATTTATTTGCTCCTTATTTCCATATGTATTCTTCCTAAAACTAAAACTACCTTGATCATGGTTTTGATTACGAACCCCAAAAACAATTATGGAAATGATCTGTAATATAATAATATATTTTACTGACTGTCTCAGCTTTTTCATTCCAACAACTGAAACAGAGACAATTCTTTGCATGTTGAAATGTGTAATTATCGTGTATCCAAAAGGGAGGGTGTAATTTTCACATCTGATTACAAGGGAAGGGTGAGCTGCCGGGTAAACTTACGCTTGTTTACAAAGAGCAGTACCTCCGATATTAAAAACTCCAAACATGTAAAACAGAGAAACCCCGAGTAGCATGCACAAGACTGAATAACAGCCTTAGTATTTTTCTTGGCCCTACTACAAAAATCAGAGTCATTTCTTCTGAATGTGGATCGAGTCCTGATGAATGTAAGACTGAAGCATTACTTTATTTTTGAAGGTTCAGTGGTGACTGTACTACTACATGTTAGGAAATGCAAACACAAACGCTATTTAATGTAAAAGGCAAGCCCAAATCCGTTTTATGCTTATAAATGTACACGATCAGTTTGAACTACAGACTGATTCTCATCTCAACGAAGCACACTTGTTCCTAAAAGCAGTATCGTTGCTTACAAGATGCACATTGTCTTTATCTCTTTGCTGTTTTTTTTTTAAACTCCTGATTTACCTTGGATAAGATCAGCTTGTGCTCATGTGAACTTACATTTTAGACATGTGGAAGAGATAGTATCGAGGCAAGTCAGTGCTGTTGATGGTGGCTGTCAGTCAGAGATTAGAGACAGGAGAGCACACAACCGCAGAAAGGAGAATCTGCAGGACAGGTAGGGCCCCCTCAGGAGGACTTTGCAGTGATACACAGTTGCAGCTGCTGTGTCACTGGGGCAGATTTTTCACATCTTAAAAGGGTTGACAATGAGACCTATGTATGCCAATCCTACTGCACCCCACAAAACAAGCAGCAAAGGAAAATAAAGAGAACAGAGATGAAGAAAGGTTAAGATCGATTTAGGAATAAAAGGCAATCGTATTTATACTGAAAGGAATCCACTAAAATATATTTGCTTATCAATTTGGCTTCACAATCATATAGAGAAGGTAATGGATGTGTCATGAAGCTATTAACTTCCATAGGTTTTCAAACGCAGTGATAACAGCAACGCTGATTTTGCTATACTTCAGAAATTAGGTTGATTTTGTGTGTGTGTGTGTGTGTGTGTGTGTGTGTGACTTACAAAATCAAACTTTATAAAGACTTCAATAAAGAACACAAACTAACCAAATGATTAAGAAAGGATAATAATAACAATTAAATAAAAAGTTATTTTGTGGAGAACAACTAGGGTCTGCACTTTTTTTTTATTGCCTAGAGCATTTTAGCAATGGTTGGAAACTGGACTTTTACAAGAGCCAAAGCTGGCTCCTTTTCCTTTATAAAGGATTCCACTGTGAGTCTTATAGTCTTCTCTCCATTAAATCAAAAAGGAACACACCTGCCATGAATACCCTTCATCAGCATCAGTGGGTGTGCCTGTGCTGGGGCCCCCATGTGGGAGAGATGCTGTGGGTGTGTCTGAAACCAGCAAGAAGTTTTCAGAGGACTCTGGCAGCTCGCAGGTGCTTCAGAAGTGCCCCAGCAGTACATGGCCCGCCCTTCCCCACCAATCAATGCCCAGTGCACAGCACATTTTTCACCGTGTCGTTAGAGTACATTTGCTTATATTTTGCACAATTTTAATTTAACCGTATTGATCAAACTGAACACTCAATAAGACCCTAGGCACCTTAGGCTTATTTAAATTAGTCAACATGAAGCAAGTGAGCTAAGGAAGTAAGTGTTAGGAGATTTAAATACAGCGGAGCTCGCTTAAATAAATACCTGTTAATGAAATAAATCTATTAGATGAATTTATTTTCTCAGAATCAAATCAAAACACATAGAGTAACACTCGAGGGGATCTCTAAATGGATACCCCATAAGTGGATGAACATCTTAAATGGATAGCTGCTCTTGAAAGGTAAACAGGATTTTCAGGTTCTTTAAGGTTGCTGAAAACAAGAAAAGCTGTTGACTTTGTTTGGGATACATTGTCATTCTTTGAGGCCAAACAACTAAAGGTGCCTAAATAACACCTTCTAAAACCTAGCTCTGGCTGCACAGGAATGAACCCTGCATACAACCGAGTCTAGCCATTTGTCAGACAAGCTACCGGTGTCGAGTTAAAGCAGAAAAACACTTTAAAGGTGTAGTTACCTACAAAAGGCAGAAACAGACTGTTTTCTTCTACTACATCGTTTGCTTGCCCCTCCAGAACACTCTGTAAAGTAGAATTAAAGCATCCAGTTCCCCTACTCTCATTGACACATTCACGGGACTCAAAATAATGTTTTGAGAGATGGAGATATCTTGAGATTCCCCCTTACTAACACATTTCAAATGGCCCTGGCAGTGCTGCTAACTACATGTGTGCTGTTATGCAGCAGCTCTCTGAACCTCCATGGCTTTCTCCTATGAGTCCTTGTGGGACCACATCTTTAACTGATTGGGTCTCTCTCCTCAGCAGGCTGACCTATGTGGTGTGCTATTAAAATGAGGGAAAACGGGTAGCACACACCGAAGTCTTAAAGAAATGATGCCTATTTCAAATTCAGTGGGCACACAATCTGCAGGGATTTTTTTTTCAGACCCTCTTTATGTAGTGTAGCCTTTTCGAGGGCCTTGTTTATTTATTTTTTTCCCCTGGCCTAATAAAAGATATTAGCTCTTTCCTCAAAGCAAGAAACAGTCCTATCATGAATCAGGCAACTGGTGGGAAAACTGCTGGCCAGGTTTCACCCACTAAAATTCTAATCTATACTTTGTCTCCGAGAATTAAGAAGAAAATGCCTATCAGCAGAATCTCCTCTCTATTTCATTTATAAATTACGAGAGTGATGCTATTATATATTATTAATTTCTGCTGTTATCCAACCCTGCTGCAGCAGTGAGCTGCGGATGTTGGAACGGTGTAATTATGTTCTAGTAGGGTAGCCATCCGTTTCCTTTCAAAAATTTACAGGATTCTTAATCACGCTGCTCATTTGGGTGCGCGGCGGCGAGGATGGCAAAATACAAACAGGGCACGTTCGTTTACACAGGAACACCTGCTTAGCATGACAGCAGATGTCAGTCAGCAAGCAGAACACAAAAAGGAAAAACACATCAACAACAGCAAACTCACACCATTTTGATCTGATGCGAGAAAAATCTTTGCAGAAGTGACGGCAGCGCTGGATATTCCTCCTCGATCACAAACAGGCTTTGAAATCTCGTCTGGTCCACGGTTTGTGTGCCATCAGAGAGAGGGGGGAGTTGCACCTTTTCTTGCATTCTGAAAAGGACCCTAATTCGTTCTTTATTCTTTGGCAAAATTGTTAAAATTACCCTACGTCACTTTTCTCATCAGTACATCGGCGAAGAGTTAGATATTCTAAACAAAAATCCCCTTCCCAGGTGGTCAGGCGTTGGAATGACCGGACCCTGACTTTCAGTTAACTCAGCTCAAATCCCACCTTGGTCTCTCAACAGTCATACGACATCAACCTCACTCAGCCACACTCTTCCGGCTTATGATATCTGCTCATAAAATTAGATGAGATAATATGCAAAGACCTGTCATGTGATAAGAGGTGCTGGTGATGGCAATACAGCAGTATTATTAACAATACGGTCGCCGGGCGGTGGTGGCTCACGCCTTTAATCCCAGCACTCGGGAGGCAGAGGCAGGCGGATCTCTGAGTTCGAGGCCAGCCTGGTCTACAAGAGCTAGTTCCAGGACAGGCTCTAGAAACTACAGGGAAACCCTGTCTCTAAAAACCAAAAAAAAAAAAAAAAAAAAAAAACAAACAAAAAAAAACCCAATATGGTCATGGGCATCATTTTCATTCTTATTGGCTGAGCTTTCTTTTCTATTCAACGTATTAACAGGCTGGAGGAGCTGACACAGGAAGTGTGTCGTAGACATCACCATCAGGTGCTGTAGTGTTTTGACGTGTATGGTACTGCAAGATGATCAGCACAGTACTACTGTCTCCTCATGATGACTTTCTGAGATCCATAACTGAGCCACAGAGTTTTCTGAACTGCATTCTCCTTGAAGCAGAGTAAGAGGAATGTGCTGTCTATAGTGCGACACAATGAAATGAAGCTACAGAAGAGATACTGTAAGCTCACACCTCATCTTCCAAGGGCCACCCCACCCTTGTAACCTGCACCCCCAATTTTTAAAGGGCATTTTGGCCTACTTTGGTCTTTTTCTCTTCCTTCCTCTTCCCCATGATGGTTAAAATTCAAAATGGAAAACAGCTATCACACTCGGGCAATGACTAATTTTCCTAAGCAATTTTCGTATTCGGAATGTGTCTGCTTGTGCAGGACTGTGCAATAAAGGCTCCCCGAGTATGCATTGACTTGATACCCAATAATGGCTGCTAAGGAGCCGTTATGTAGTGCTGTGTCAATGATCCGTGCATTGAGGACTCCCTGAGTACGCATTGACACGATAGACCGGAACGGCTCAGAAGAAGCTGTTATGGTCTATCATGCCAATGATGTGCAGATATTGGCAGGGCCTCTGGCCCTTCCGTGGAAATGATGGTGTCTCTGAAGGAGCTATGGTGGGTACCATGTGGGTGCCATCAGCCAGATGACAGGGGCTTCATCTTCCCCTCGCTTTGAGTTAACTTCAGAAAAGTCAGCTCAGAGTGGGCTTCCACAAACATCCATGGTCCCATGTAGTGTCAGCAAAGCAGAGGCAGGAGGTAAAAATGTTTTGCCTCTTATAACTTCATGCCATAGAAAAGTTGCCATAGTTGGGAAAGGAGGGACAAACGTTAAGAGAACATTTTTGTTGAGTTTGAAAACTTTCCTCTTTTCTGCATTATGAATTATACAAAGTACATACACTTGATGCCAGACAGGCTTTTGTTACTGTGATGGAAGGGGTGTGTTTCTGAGATCAGAACATTTAATATGTGTGGAAAAAAAAACCTTTTGTTTTCTTTTATAATTTCAAGAGTTGAATAGGTGTTCAAAACTCCACATGGAGAAAATGGTTCAAAAACCTTGGGAAGCAAAGGAGAAGCCCAAGAATAAAGTTTGGATTCATACACGCTTTACCAACTTCAGGCAGCAATTAATTCACTTATGGCATTTCCATGCCCCTCTTCAGATCCTTACAAAGAACACGGGGTTTTAAATTCACTAGTCAGTGCAAGATTTCAAATGTTCTTCATTAGAATCTGAAGCTATACTCTAAATTGCTTTCCATACTACCGACAGGGAGCCTCATTATGTAGTAACTATATTTGACCACCTTCTTTACATTTTGGAGCTGTGGATTTTGAATATTTCTGGTATGCTTAAGCAGAATCAAACAGAATGTTTTAATCAGCCCTATTAACTAGCCAATCTACAGAGTTGCATGGCCAACACTTAGGCAAGAGGCTCCCTCGCATCTTTTTTTTTTTTTTCTGGTATCTCCCATGGGTCATGGGGAAAGAGAAATCTGAGATGCCTCAGCACAGGATGATGGCAGAAGCTTGCAAAAACACTGAAGGGCCTTCCTAAACAGGATGATGAGGACAAAGAAGCCGTTAGATTAGGCAGAAAATAGCAAGGATGATCCTGCATGCTCATTTCCTTGAGAAGAAAAGAGGCCAGCTTTCAAAATGACGTGTGGAACTGGAGGAAGATCCTTACCCCTGGTATGCTGACTAGCAACCATTGGCTGAGGGAGCAAAGGAGAGCTCATTAAAGAAACGATGAAGTATAAGAATGGAGGGAGGGGACATCACACAAAACACCTACTACATGCTTGCCATCTGACTTGTCACTGCCTTTATCCACAGCTCTAGAACTTAGGCTTTGCTGTGACAAATAGAGATACTGTCAGGTTGAGCAATTTGCCCCGGGTCACATGCTGGTATGAAAGCTGAAACCAAAATTGAGCTCAGATGTCCAAAGTCTCACACTTGTGAAGACCCATACTGCCTGTCAGCTTCCCTGACTCTAAGGTCTCAGAGGTGTCACTGAGAAAGGCATGGGGGCGGGGGGATGAAGCGGGAGAAAAAAGAAAACAAGGTTAAAAAAAGAAAAGAAAAGCAGACAGCCAGTTGATTTAAATACAAGCCAAAGCATTCCAAATTCAAACTGGCAAAGCTAACACAAAGTAGAGTTTAAGACAGTGTTAGTTTTGGGGCAGAATTTTCTAGCTATTATAATACACCTTAATTTTTTAATGTACCTACTGGCTTTGACAAATTTATATCTGTATGTCTGGTGCTGAGCCATTTACTGGTACTAAGAAGTAAGCAAAACTGTCCTCAAGACATTGACACACTTATGGAGAGACAACGAAGAACTATATATTAAGTGCTGTGATAAATGTTAGCACAGACTATATCATCTGAGAAGTGTTTGTGGTGGAGGAGTGGGAGGGCAGAAGATATCTTGTATACTTTCTGGAAATGGAGAAATAAAAAGCCATATCCATCACTGTGACTCTTTCTGTCCCTCCTCTTCTTCCTCCTCCTCCTTTTCCTCTCTGTCTCCCTCTCTTCCTTCATCCCTTTCCTCCTCCTCTTCCTCTTTCCCTGTTCCTTCTTTCTCCTCTCAACCCTAAAAAATAAATTCTTAGGTTAATGTCATTGCTTCCTCTTCTCAAAATTATTTCATCCAAACCCAGAAACTAACCTATCATCCTTGTAGACTTGCTGGCAGCCTGGAGAGTCAAATCTTGAAATAAAATCAGAGCTGAGCATCTCCTAGACATTGTCTTTAGAATTTTGTCTACCATTGCAGTAGATCCTATCAATAAGTACTATCTCCCTAATACTGGAGCTCAGAGAGATTGAGGAACATACTGGAGGACACACAGTAAATGAATTTGAATGAAGATATGTGTCTGAATTTTCTATTCTTTTGACTATACTGCACGCTTTACTTCCTGGTAGGAGAGAGGAGAACTGGGCTCCACTAGTTATAAGTGAATGGATCAAAAGATGTTCTTACATCAGGGTCTGGGCATTAGAGATGAGTGCACAGGCTCTTGATGCTGCTTACGCTAGGGAGTAAAAAGAAGCCCTGACTCATCTGTGTGTGGACCAGTCAACAGCTTTAAATTCCATCTTCAGGGTGCTGCATGGGGAGCCTTAAAAAGCCAGCTTGAATTTGCTTTCCCTTCACATCGCTTATGGATATTGTCCAAATTCTACTATCTAACAATTTCATTTAAAACAGCTTTTTCGAGCTGTCAAAACTTAATTTTTTTTAAAGGCTACTTTATATGTGTACTGAGAAAATTAGGAAGGGGACAAAAGCTCAGCTCAAACTGTGTCCTTATGTCAGCAGAGGTGGAATCTAGACAGTCAAACAGTTCAAGTACGAATTGCAGCAAATACTGACCATGAACCTGCTTGAGAGCCACTAGTCTATTCTCTACATCTATTAACAGATTTTAATTGTGGTGACAACTTTAACAGGAGTTTAAAAACTAACAAAATGCCAAGTTATTGTCCTTTTTTTTCTGCAATGTAAATTTATTTCTAGAAAGATAAAGATCAGTGAGCCCACTCCCTTAAATTCCAAGCCTTTTAAGAAAGGTAAACAATGTAGGTACTGCGTCTGCAGTTTTTAAGGGCTACTGTTCCTTTAATGCCCAGCTGGTTCTGAGATGTAATAAAATTGACATATTGATTCCTTTGAATTTACAAATGCCTGTTTCATAAACTCCATCTCCAAAGCCTAGGCATCCTTAGAGCACTGTCATTTTTTTTCCAAATGGATCAATTACGTGCCCACGTAATCCTGTTACCTGTGAAATCCATGCATACTTCTCCCATTTGCTGCAGTTCCCAGGCGGACAAACCTGCATTATGTACGCATAAACAAACAGCGCATTTCCCTGATATTAGAGATTGTTTTCAAAGTGAAAGGCGATCTCCTGGGTCTTTTACTCAGAAGAGAGGAGAGAAGAGAATAGAGAGAGGACAGAGGGGGAAGCAAAGGGAAATTGTGCCTGTTATTTCAAGTAACTTTAACATCAGCATGCATGTGTGTGTGTGTGTGTGTGTGTGTGTGTGTGTGTGTGTGTGCGTCTTATGTATTCGTCCCTTTACTTTCTAACAGTTTGTTTAAATAACGTGGCTTTGCTGTGCTCAGTTCTTTACTAGAAGGAAGCCAATTCTTCATTTTAGTCTATGCAGGCTTATCACAATTTTTTTCTGTCTTTTTTTCCTTTGCTGATAATTAGTTAAGGGCAAATTGTCCCCCAAGACACTTTGAAACAGTTAAAATAAAAAAAAATGGGAACCCCAAAGCGAATTAGGTTCTGAAGTTTGCAAGTGTCATGAAGGAAAAAGAAATCACTGTAACACTTGATACTGGCTCTGAGATTTCCTTTAAACTCACAGAACTCACAGGCCTTTATTGAAGCAATCGTAGATTCTGCTCCACAACATGAGGGGGAAACGCCTCAGTGAACTAACAGGCCTTTCCCATATCTTAAATCTGTAAGAGCAAATTGTCGCTGCCTGCGAGCACATTTGCATATTCACACTGGACACACCCACCAGTACAAACTGCTTAAAGAAGGCTTATGTGGGAATATGCACATCCACCGTGGTCCTAGAATCTCCTGGCGTAAGAACAACAAACAAATGTGCTTTTGTCTGTGTATATGAACCTCCCTGCGCGAGCAAAGCGCTGTGTATGTTCTGCGCCAGAGATATGAATTCTTGCTTCATTCCTTCAGCCGGTGCTGTATCTGATTTTCCTCACTCCACTGGGCACCCAGCAGTCCAGTTACTCTGCACTTGCGCTCTGCAATTTGTCTCTAAGAGATTCCCAAATCACAAACCATCTCCTCCGCCATCCAATGTGCTCACCATATGCAGAAAAAGATGGGGCTTGAAAAATTGGGTTGTTCTTGGGAGCCTTGTGGCCTGGCCCACCGCTGCCCTTGTGTGGCAGTGGTTTTAAAGATAAATGGCTACATGTTAACCAGATTTGACATGCTGTATAAAGGCAGGCACCTTTGGTCCTATGACACAGCCAAACAGAAGACGCAACAAACAAGCCTGGCAACGATGTCCAGCGTGAATGAAAGCACCACAATTTGTCACGTCGTTGTTACGAAACATTAGCGGCTTTGGGGGTTGCCCCGGGACAGCAGAGACAAGGCAGAGTGACAATCTGGCAGGTTGGTGATGGAGAAACCTTAGGCAATGGAAGAGTTAATTGAGAAGTGTTGGGGAACGGACACTGCCACGGGATTATTTTTGTTTGTTTGTAACGAGGAAGGGTCTTCCTGTCATGCACTAAGCAGTCAGCCAGTGTTCTGGGTGTCCGGTAAGCCCCACTGGTTTGACTGGCTGCCTATGATAAAACATATTCTAGCATCAGGCTCTCCAGAGTTGACACGCATCTTCCCCTTTCGTTTTCAAAGTGACTTGCTCATGAAGGAGTAGAAGGCTTCTGAGGATGGAAGCCTCTTACACCCCCTCTTAGTCTTACAGTCACCCTGAAACAGGGGCTCAAACTGCTTCACTGTAACTTTCTCAACTGCTGCGTTTCCTTGATGGCTGAATGTCCTTCCAGCCAGTGACCACTGCTGTCTGTGAGTGTGGAAATCCCACGGCTGTAGTAGCATTTAACACAAGCTTTCCTGGCTCTGGGCTCAGGCCCTTCTAGTCTTTAATATCCTCACCTGTACAAAGATGAGTGAAATACTAGCCCCTGTTTCAAAGCATCCTTGGCAGAACACATAGCACAGTTTCAAAGGCATGAAATGCGCTAGCAGCTCTCCGCCAGGGTTGGCCATGGCATCTCCTGAAGGCTCAAGGCACCTGCTGGGAAACACGAGTGGGGTCGTGCCCCTGCGCCTCCAGGAAAATGCCACAATCTCATCATCACCCATGTGCTGGAATGATGTAGATAAGAGAGTCTTGTGCTCCAACTCACTTCCAGAGACTGAATTTCAGCTCACCTCTCCACATGCGCTCTGTGCTCCAGACGTCTTCGATGGCTGGCCCTTGCTGTAACCTTTAGCCCCTTGTGTCCCAAATGTTTGCGCCTGCCATCTTCTTGACCCACAACACCTTCCCTCACTCTACTTTTAGAATCCATGTTGTATGACAATCTTTCCCTCCACAGCTAACTCGCCAGGAGGTACCCATTGCTCCCTGCTCCCAGGCCCAGTTATGCTGTTCTCTGTATTCTTTCTTCACGGGATGCACAGCTCCATCCAACACAATCACATTTTCACCACTCATCCAGTGCCTTCTTTCTCACTCCACGGTGAGCTCCGTGGCACCTAGGTCCATCCATCACCTGTGATGATTGGTAGGCGTGCGGAGCGCAGAATGAATGAACCCCGCAAGTTAGGGCTAAAAGACCAGACGCCTAAAAAGGATATAGTGACATACTTTTTTTTTATCATTTCTAGAAAGAAGAAAAAAAGTTTGTTCTCTCAGAATGAAAAGTTCAGATAATCCCCCAGGAATGAAGGCGAAAAAGACTCTGAGTGAAAAAGAAAAATGTAGTGTCGAAGGATGTGACTTGATTGGCAGACGGCTGGCCTCGCATGCACAAGACCTCATGCTCGATTCCTCACATGGCACTGGAGCAGGCATGGTGGTGTGCACTTGTAACCACGGGATGGATTTAGGAGGCTGAGGCAGAAGAATCAGAGGTTCAAGGTCAACCTCCACCACACAGTAAGTTTGAGAGGCCAGCCTGGGATGCATGAAACTTTGCATTTTTTTTCATGAATCTGACATCAGCCTCAAAGAGGAAGAGCAAATAAATCAGGTGACCCTACATGGCAATCTCGGAAAAGAAAAAGGCTTTATGAAAGGACCCGGGAGCCAGAACAGCCAAGCATCCCGTGCTTCTTCAGAGGATGCCAGGGCCTCCTAAGGATGGGGAAAAGAAACTGGCCAGAAGAAGTTTGTCTGGAAGATGCTGTCACTGCCAACATACTAACACAGGTGCACTCTCTTAGCTAGGTAGCTCTACATGGCCCTGGCCCTGCCTTCTAGCAGGGCATCAGAACCAAATGTTAAGAAACCAGGAGATTCCTACCACAAAGTCTGTGAGGCTATGAGGGGCCTGGAGCTCTGATGACATCTGTGATTTGCTCAGTTTTGGAACCTCTTATGAGCACAGAACCAGAGCAGCCTGGAGTTCATCACATCCCCTACTCTACCTCGCCCCTGAAATCCGAGCCAAGCCCTGTGTGTCTGGAGGCCTTATGTTCCCAGGTTCTGGAGGGAACCTATGAAGTAGGCTTTAGAGAAGATCTGCCCCCTCTGCTCTCACTGGAGGCTGGCTGTATTAGAATATGGAACCGTGGTTATCACAGTTATTGGAAGACAGGAGTGGTGAACAGAGAAAGATAACTATGACCCTTCAGGACTAATTTTTCCTCTACTTGTAATATTAAATGGGAAACAGATTTAAATATGGGAGAAGTGATGGCATGCTACTTGGAACAACCAGTTGATTTGCCAGTTCCTCTAAACTGCTCATTTCATTTGTATCTAAAAATGACAAGGGTGGGCCAATGAGGAAGACCTGATACCAGACCTGAAATGTAACACAACCCCAGATTTAGAGGGTTCCTTAGCTTGTCATCCCTCCCTGCAAAATGTCAAGACTATCCAAAAGATATCTTCAGAGAGACATCATGGCCTTTCTGTGAAGAACCCTGCCAAACATTTTCCATGAAGGAATCCAATGATTGAACTGATTTATGGAAGTTAGCGTATTCTCTGGATGAGTCTACCTGGATAGAGAGGGATCTTTGGGCACAGTGCAAGAAAGAAGAGGCTGTTTAGGAAGCCCACAGGCCTCTGACTGTTAGACCTGTCCAGCCAGACACCCGGAGTCATATTTGAGGTTCATTTTTAAAATCTTTAGATTCATATTGTTTGGAGAGTCAGGGCAAGCAGATGAAAGTTAAATTTCTCACATTAGCAAGAGATGCTAAAGACTGAGTGTTCCTCACCTTAGCGGTGCAAATAGCAGTAAAATCTGGATTCCTAAATACAAATAATTTAAAATAGCATCTAGATGATAAATTTACTCATGTGCCAAAAGAGAGTGCATGAACTATAGTGCCAATGCCCTGCTTTGTTAGAAAGTGGCGTGTTAGCCGAAAGACAGGAAATATTCATAAGCAGAATTCATGTGTAGGAAAACTGTTTCTAGGAATAACTTTTAACCATCTCATAGGTTTATAGCTCTATTATAAGTTTCTGTTTCTTCCTTAAACTTTAAAAGTTAAGTTTCAAGTATCTGTTGGATTAGTCTATGGTCTTTTCGGATGTACTACCTCCATCACGGAAAGCTGCCCCTCTATTTTCTCTTGTATTGATGCGAACTCTGCTCAGCAAATCAAATCAGCAAACCAAGCACACAGATCTGGCCTCTGCAACCATCTTGGGCCTGAGATTTGTGTTACTACATTTCTTAATGTGGGTTTAGGATATGTGTAAGAGAAAGGAAAAGCTGATGGACTGAGCCATCGATGCCAGCATTTGTTCAGCATTTGGTACAAATGGGAGAGAAAAGATACAAAATGCATGGATTGATTTTCAAATTACCTCAATATTTTGAAAACATTTTCACCTGCATGCTGAGAATGCTAAGAAAGGCAAGGAAGGCAATTGTGCATTTGCACAGCCTCCACTGCATTCATTTATAAATTACCTCATCACTGACTGAAATTAACACTGATTCTTACAGGCAATTTCTCAATTTCCAATGCTAATTACATTTTTTTTACTTTTAAATTCTGTACCACCTGTTTTGGGCAAGACATCTTAGGCAGCGCGACCGCATTTAATCACAATTTTAATTAACCGCCCTGTAGATGTGAAAAAGAAGCAATTATAATGTAGATGAATGATGATTTTTCTGCATTAAATTGTTTTGTTTCCCTGGTATGTTGATTGTAACACAGCACACAAATACAGTAACTGTACAATTTTTTTCTATTGTAATTTAGTAATTGTTTTTGGAAAACCAGTTTGGGAATGAGTGACTTCATCTGTTTACAAATTGATTGATACTGTTCACTCGCTGATTGCTGCAGCGTATATTTTGGTATTGCACAGCCTAGCATAAAATATAATTAGGGATGCACAGGCTTCGCAGTACCATTTTGGAATCTGAAAAAAAATCAACTGTAGCTGAAGTATGTTTTCCTTGAGCATACTAGTATCAGTTGGGGCTGATGAAATGATAATCAAAACAATGGGCTTCCCAATTCGACGACTAGTAGAAGCCCTTGGTTTCAATCTGATAGTCTAATATGGTAAGTTTATGAATTAGTCTGTACTAGGCCCGGGAGCTGGGGGCTGGCAAGTCTGGAGCTTGCACAACTCCCTCAGATCGGTATCATAAGAAGCACCCGCATAAGGTAAAGAAACAATGATGGGGAGGGAAAAAAAAGTTATTGCTTCAAGACGGAAGGATTGCTGTTGCCACCCGGTCGCAAAGCACCGGTTCACTGCGGTTGTTCTGTCTCATCTCCACGCGATGATGCAATGAGATCAAATGAATGCTCCTGGCTTGCAGATACAGATCATTAAAGCTGTACCTCGCTGTAGATAAATTCAAAGATCTTACTTATGTGAAGCAGAGCTTGCTCCTTGCTCGGCTAGGGAAGGGAATTCAAGGGGCCGGGGGTGGGGTAGGGGCTGGGGCGCAGGCATGGATACTTGTTTCAGAAACCTTATGTCAACCGTAAGCTAAGTAGAAGGTCTGTGCTTTACTATTCTCTCATGAATTAGTGATCCCTCCAGGGATGCCCTAGATTAACATCATACCAAACTCCATCTCAGGGACATCCTCAGTTAATGCACTTCCCTGGTAGCACAGGGCTGGTGTCTCCCTCCAACCATCCTCTGAATAGCCCTGAAATGTGCTCACTTAAATGACTCCTGAGCTAGGCCATTTTTGTCTGCCTGGAAAAAAGGGGGAAAGGCCATGTAAGTAGCATGGCTGCTCAGAGGAAACGTGATGAGACTTCTTCTTCCACCATGCTTCGCTTGCCTTAGACAATCCTAAACTGGGACAGGGCATTAAAAAGTAAAAAGTCACATTGGTCCTAGCCAAGTATTTGTCACAAAACATAGCTGGGATCTTGGCTTCGTTTGAAGCAATTCAAAGATAGAATGATAAGGGATATGGGTTGAGACGACAAAGCAGATAATATTGAGATGGGGTTGAGGTAGAAGGATAATTTGTCAAGTTCTGTTTGTCTGTCTCTTCATAAGTAGCTGATGACAAAGTATTAATAGGAAATATCAAACCTGATGCCAAAACTCACTTTGTAGATTCACTAAAAACCCACTCTATTAACATATTAAAAGGTCAAATCTTTTGCCAGTTGGAGATTACATGTCTAAATCTTGTTCATGCCTATGGCTCATGCCTACGCCTATGGGCACATAGAAACCTGTAAGGCAAGTAAAGAAGCAAGCCACAGAGTATTCGATAAGCTATGCCGCCCACGGATATCTTTCCCAGGTAAAATGCTATGTAAAGACTGGTACCAGAAGCTCATCTTTGCCTTGGCATCTCTAGCTGTGTAAGAGGTACCTGATTCTAATGAACTCTGAGCAAAGCCACGCTGAAAGTGGGTGGTGGTGGGAGCTCACACCAGACAAGTGCATGGCTGATGCTAAGGAAGTGTGCGTAGGCAGATAGGGCTGCTTTACCTGGGAGATCCCCTTTCTGTTTTTTAGTGCAGTCTCCCTGCTGGTTAATAGCAGTACTTCCTTGCAGCTGTGTGTGTTTTTCTTCTTTGTCACCTTGCCCACCTTCATAAATGCTCTGGAGGAAGATGCTGCCTTATGAATGAAGGTAAAAATAACCCTGAATATCTCAAATTATAGCCTCTTTACATAAAGAAAAAGGGGGTGTTCTGGCAATAGACTTAAACTTGTTCCCTTCCTTCCTTCCTCTCTTCCTCCCGTCCCTTCCCTCCCTCCCTCCCTCCCTCCCTCCCTCCCTCCCTCCCTTCCTTCCTTCCTTCTGTTTTCTTTCTTTCCATTTTTTTCTTTTTAATAAAGTTGTTCTGGCATGAATGCTGGCTTGGAAGTTTCTAAAAGTGGCTCTGATGGGCAATGCATCCCCATCAGCCTTTCTAGAAAGCATTTGTCTCAGGGAGAAAATGAAGAACCTGATCCCAGGCCTGAGCCAGTGTGAGCTCCCTGTATCTTCACACTCCCGACCCAGTGCGTTCCTTTGAGCAGCAAGCTGCTTCCCATGGCTACCTCCTCAATATAAACTCGCTAACTAATCTCTTAGCAAACACTTGAAGCAAACCTGGAGAGAGGAAAAAGGCAGGGAGAGAACAA